>NW_025950402.1:0-14772 GCF_021028975.2 Sphaerodactylus townsendi
AATAATAATAATAATAATAATAATAATAATAATAATAATATGTATTAATAATAATCCCCCCACCGGGTGCAAAACCACATCCAAAAGGATTTGAAATTTTGGGGGGGGGCTTAACTGCTTCTATGATGTTGAGAAATGTATGCTGGCGGTGATGCAAACTACCGGCAGGTTCAACTCATCTCCAGAGTGGTCTCAATTGAAGGAGAAAGGACTAAAATGTGCTTTTAACCCCATTAAAATATGGTGAAACAAACTCAAAAGAAGTCTATACTGGTTCAGTCGTCGCCCAGGATAATAAGGACATGGTGCTTTGGTGAGAACCCTGGGCATCCGTCGACCGTGGGCTACAGGAACCAAGACCCATTGCTGAGTAACCAGGGCATGGGCCTGCAGGGCAACTAGATGCAAAACAACTACCAAAGCGGCAGAAATTTTTTCAATGTCAGAGAATTCGAACTGTCATGAACTGCTACCATAAATCCCGGAACCCCAAAGAAAGCGTGTGGCTACCAAAAGCGGATGCTTGGCTGTGGAAACTTCGAGATATCCAGATTCAACTGTAACTGAACTGAGACTTGCTGATAGAGCCCGATTCATAACTTAGGAACAAGGTGTTCAGTGAAGTCAAACTTGAAGAAATCGCGGAAAAAATCATGAAACAGTAGAACAGGCAGCACAATGGAGACAATTGTAGGAGTTCTAACAATACCTGAGTCCACTGTAGACATTTTGAGCCAGAAGAAAATGCAGAAATTCTGCATGAAAAACCTGTGGCCATTTTTAATTGCACCTGGCACATTGACCACAAGGCAACAAGAACTTAAAGAGAAAAATTTTGACCTATGCTGCATCAAAGGAAGAAAGGCAAAGACTGCCAACGTGAAAACAGCGCCAAGAAAACATCATGGCACCTCTAATGGGAAGATGTGAATGCTGCACTCGCATAAGCTATCCAGATAACCTCAATGGAAGAAACTAATCAGCTTGCATACAGTACAGCAGTGATTGTAACACAAGAATTGGGGATACAAGAAACTGAAGCCCACTTAAGAAAAATGACTGGAAAACCAAAATGAAAGAAATCAGGTTGGAGTTAAAAATCAAGAACCTACGATCAGATTGTAAGCAATCTGAAGAACATGAAGGAGAACAAAAACTGAAAAATGTCAAAATAAAGAATAACCTGATTAAAAAAAATGCTGGCTGAACACAAGAAAAATGGAAGAGGAAGCACTTGAGGTGTGGGAAACAACAAATCCACAGCAACAGCCAGAAAGAATTGAACGATATGAAGCTAGAATCATCCAATTACAAACAAAATCAACTTTTTTTCAATCTGATCAAAAGGCGGTTCTACCAGAGTCTAGAATCTTGAAAAATATGTTTAGAATAAGAAAACAGAAAAAACAACTTCTAAATACATTCTGGAAAGATTTGTGAGGAAACAGAGAAAAAGGCTACAACAAAAATGCCAGGTGGATAAAAAAGACTTTTGAAAAGAAATTTTCAGAGAACAAGATGAGAAACTTTGGAAATAACAGCAGAAATGATCCAGTAAAAAGAGTGAAGAAAGTCAAAAATTGGACATCACCTGGCAATGATCAGTTGCATGGATTTTGGCTCAAATATCAGACCAGCCTGCACTCCAAAAATGGTGAGAACAATTCAATGAAATGCTGCAAACTGGAAACATCAGTGAATGGATGGTAACTGGGAAAAAACATATTTGATACAGAAAGATTCAGCAAAAGGGACAATACCAGGAAACTACAGGCCAATAACGTGTTTTACTACCATGTTCAAACTGCTGACAGAGCATAATTCTTGATCAAATCCAGCAGATTACTTGGAGGCAAATAACATCTTGCCATTAGAACAAAAAAGTAATAAAAGAAGAAGTAGGGGCACCAAAGATCAGCTTCCTGATTGATAAAAAAATGATACTGGAGAACTGCAAAAGCCATAAAACAAGCCTGCTCTATACTATGTATGGATTGATTGCAAAAAAAGCGTGCGACTCCACTGCCACACCAGTTGGATCATCAAATGTCTGGATGTCATTGGGGTTTGTGAAAATATTAGCAAGTTTACTCAAAATGCAATGAAACACTGGAAAACTAGGTTGTTTGTGGGCAAGCAAAGCCTCTGGAACTGTCAACATCAAGAGAGGAATTTTTTTCCGGGGTGACTCACTGTCACCATTGTTGTTCATCATTGCAATGATCCCACAATCAACAATTCTACAAAAAACAAACCTGGGCTATCCAAGAACTGCAAGAAATTCACCAAAAATTTTCCACTTGCTGTACATGGATGATCTAAAAGCTTTTATATGGAAAATCAAGAGCTAGGGGAATTCCAGTCACTGACCATGGCAGTCAGAATCTTCAGCAATGACATTAGTATGGAGTTCGGCTTGAACAAATGCATACAGTGGCATTGAAGAAAGGGAAAATTACTGACAGTAAGGGCATAGAGATGCCTAATGGAAAAACCATAAAAGTGCAATCAACCTGAATCCTATAAATGCAAGGCCTGGCCCTACCGGACAGCTGGACAACATCAAAGCATGGACGTAATGAGAAAAAATGTAGTCAGCAGAGAATGTAATCCAAAGGGTCAGAGAAAAAAAAATTTTTGAAGAGCAAATTAGCGAGGCGGGGAATCACCCGATCAGGGCTATCAACACCATGGCCATACCCGTCATCAGATACACCAACTGGAATTAGCCGAACTTCAAGACGCCAGCAAAGAGCTGGATGATCTGGACAGAAGAGCAAGAAAACTGGTAATAATCCACTACTCAATTACACTGGCGTGGTGATGTTGATGACTTTACATACCCAGAAAATCCCGAGGTAGAAGGCTTCTGCAAATTAGAACAAACAGTGGAAGAAGAGAAACATGCACTGGCAGATTATGTGAAAAACAGTGAAGAACCAACATTGATGGGAAGTCAACAGCAGAAAACTACTCCAAAGTGCAAAAGACAAAGAGTGAATGCAAATAAAATACACTGCAAAGCATGAAGAGAAAACTGGCAAAAGAAGGCTCTCCATAGACGGTTCCTAGAAAAAATTGAGGACAAAATTGACAAGGAAAAAAAAACTTACAGTTTATTGGCTCACAAATGGAACTTTTTGAGAAGAGGGAGACTGAGAGCTTGATTCTTGCAGCCCAAGAACAAAGCAATTCGAACGACACCGTCAAAGCCAGGGTGAAAAGAGTCCCTTCACAGAATCCCAGAAGTGCAGACTCTGCAAGGAAGCAGACAGAAACAATGAATCACATGCTTAGCTGCTGCAAGAAGATCCGGCGCCAGGCGGACTACAAACAGAAGGCCTGTACTGTTGCTCCGGATGATTCCGCTGGAACTTGTACCTGGCTACCATCTGCCTGTGACAAAGAACTGGTGGAATCACAAACCTGAAAAGGTCACTGAAAATGAACCGCGTAAAACTACTCTGGGACTTCCCGAATTCAGTTTAATAAGTTTTGGAACACAATACTCCTGACCTCACGATTGTGGAAAAAAAGAAAGTGTGGATAGTTGAGTATTTCGCGATTCCACCGAAGTGACGGCAAGGATTGATGAGGAAGCAACTGGAAAAACTTACACAAGCCGAGGATTTAAGGATTGAACTGCAAGAGACTCTAACAAACCAGTAAAGGTGGTCCCAGTGGTGATCGGCACACTGGGTGCAGTGCCTAAAGATCTTGAACGGCACTTAAAAACAATTGGCGCTGACAAAATCACCATATGTCAGCTGCAAAAGGCCACCCTACTCGGCTCTGCACGCATTATTCATCGATACATCACATAGTCCTAGATGCTTGGGAAGTGTCCGACGTGTGATGTAATACAAAATCCAGCATATTGATCTTGTTTGCTGTGTATAACTGTTTTGTATCAATAATAATAATAATAATAATAATAATAATAATAATAATAATAATAATAATAATAATAATAATAATAATAATACTCCTGACCTCACAATTGTGGAAAAAAAGAAAGTGTGGATAGTCGATGTTGCAATTCCTGGTGACAGCAGAATTGATGAGAAGCAACTGGAAAAACTTACACGATACGAGGATTTAAGGATTGAATTACAAAGACTCTGGCACAATAATAATAATAATAATAATAATAATAATAATAATTATTATTATTATTATTATTATTATTATTATTATTATTATTATTATTATTAATTTACGGTCTTCGACCAAAGCATTTACAATACAATTTAAAATAAACCAGCTTAGAACCTTCTTAACTAATATAAGATACAATTAAAATAATACTCCTGCGTATTTCAACAGCCAAGATGACCAAAAATTATAATGGTGTTTCTTAGTATCTATTTAAAAAGTCATTTCACCTTATTTCTCATTGTTCTTCAAAATTCTTACATTTACACAAGTAAACACAAAATTGTGCAACTGATGATGTAATATTAGGGTCTGTTCCCTGAAGTAACCTCCTTAATATATATTTGTTATTATTACCAGCAAATCTCTTTAATATCGGACCCAACATATCTTTGTGAGGCTCTTCCAGCAAAGGACGCCTGAAAAACATATGTTCCATCGTATCGATCTCTTTTAATGGACAACCACATAGCCTTTTTTCAAAGGGAATTTTCCTGTATCTTCCCTCCCAAAACCCTACAAGAGAGTGAGTCACGCCTCTAGCTAAAAGAGTGAATGCTCTTCTCTTGTTAGCACCAGCCTAAAAGAGAAATAATGTACATAAAAGGGTTCTGGGTCATTTTTGTATTTTAGGTGATCTGGAGAAGGATACTCTGAAAAAGCCGCTAAATCAGACTGACGCTCAATATCAAAAATTCTTTGCTTGATAAATGATTTCGCCCGTACATGTCCCAGCTCTAGAATAGCCTGGGGGGGATATATACCCATCTTGTACAGAGAACTAACAACTGATTTAAGCCACCTAGATTGAAAATTATCCCGCAGTATTAAAGGAAAAAGACCTTGGGGATTGAAATGGCCTGACAACCATTTGTAGATGGAGAAGAGATGTATAGTAGCCTCTACCCTAATCAGCCCTGTTTCCAATCTAAGCCATGTGTTGGAAACACACTTTGGAACCTGCATTAAGGATCTTAAAAATCTAGACTGAACTCTTTCCAAAGTGCCAAACGAACAGTGAGAAGGTCCTAGGAAGGAACCATAAGTTAATTGGGGAATTAGTTTCGCTTTGTAAAGCTTGAGAGTTGCTGGAACATATGAGCCTCAACGGGTCTTGTGAAATTTTAGAATACTGTTTGCAGTTTTCTGTCCTTTTATAGCTTGTGCCTTACGGTGGACATTTTTGGCACTGGAGGCCTGTATTGTTACCCCTAAATATGTAAATCTGGTAACTTGATCTATTTTATTTGCCATTTTCTCATCTTTGGTCTTTTCCCGGACACAAGAATTTTAGTTTTTTGAAAATTTATTTCTAATTTTTCTTCTATAAAATAGCTGGACAATTCAAAAAAAGACTTTTTTCATTCCTATAAAATGTTCTATAGACAGGATTACCATGTCATCGGCGCTATGGGAGAACCAGGACATGGTGATTTACACTTCATTTGGGGGGTAGAGGGGGGGGACATATTTTCTAAATGTATAATCAAATGAAAAAAGTATTGTCGAAGGCTTTCATGGCCGGATTCAACTGGTTGTGGTGGGTTTTCCGGGCTGTGTGGCCGTGGTTATTTTTAGCCTGATTTTAAAAACAACTGACCTGTAACAGATTGGAAATGTACCATATACTTGTTGATATTTATTGGATTTAACTTTTTAGAATAGGCTTTTAAAAATGTACATTTTAATATTTAAAAGTATCTATTTTTTCAAACATATAATTGCAAGTCCACAACATAAACCATGAAGGGTACTTTCACAAGTTTTAAAAAAGTAGTCCATGGTTTTGCCTCTGTTCTGCAGAATGGTATACAATATCCTACATTAAGACAGTTTGCTCTACAACCAGGCAGATTCAAAGCCACCCCAAAATACTGCTGGAATGAATACTGTTTTCAGTTGAGTGAAAGAAATGTGGTTGTGATGCTGGGAAAAGGAAGTAAAAAAAAAAGAACCGAGAGATAGAGAGAGCTACCACAACTGCATTTTTAGTTGTATTGCAAAAGGGAAGAGAAAATATTGGCTATCACCAAGAAGAGAGGAACAGTTTACAGTTCACATAAACTGACAGGCTATGTAATAGAAATAAATTAGGATATTTCTGTTTCCTGTCCCTGATTACATGCAGCAATTCCTCCTATTACTGTTGTCATTTGCCCCAGCATCTCAGAGTTCTATTGCTGATGCAATTGTGCCCACTCGTACTGAAACACACCTTAGGTTTTTATAATTTATTTTGTTAGCCATGAGATGGAGCTCTGATTCAGATAATGGTAATTTCTGCATGGTCCAAATATCCTGGGCTGAGCAAGGGAAATTGGCCAAGAAGTTTGCATGGTTCCCAGTCCTAAAGTGGGTTTGTCCCACAATATTTCTCTCATCCTGGGATTTTCAAAAATGGTCAATTTGGCAATTATTTTAAAAAATCCTGTGTTGGACCTGCTATTGTGTAAATACCATGAGAGCAGAACCAGTTTATTTTCCCCACCCAGTCATGTGATCTCCCTGCCCCGCTGCCCACCCCCCTGATCTCCCCACCTGACGTCATGTCAGTTTTCAACTCTGCTGAGCCATCGACCGTTGCAGCCTGTCCTTCCCAAAACATTCCCCCAAACTAGTTTTCAGCTCATGGTATTGACCAGGTGCCATTTCGCCTGGGTAATCAGGAGTGGAGTCCCAAAATATCCCCATTTTCTTTTCTGTACATGTACTGGTTGCTCAGAGCGCATAGCTAGGGAGATGTGCACTTTGGACCGAATGTTAGTGGGCATATCATGGGGGATGGGGGGAGAGTCTCTCGATTTCCACAAAAATATGAGAACGGGAGCGGGAACATGAATTGATGCTGTGCCCCATTGTTTTTTGCTGCCACTTGCTGGGTTGAGGCCTGTGCCAGGCCCTATCCAGTACTTTCATTCAAGCTGCCACCCCAAAACAACAGCCAATCAGAATGTGGGATACTGGGATGTTTTGTGCATGCTTAAGATACTCTTGTGATGTAGCCAAAATTCAAAAGACCTGGGCTCATGCGAAACAAACTATATTTTCCTCCTGAAGTCTTCACTTGATTCGGCCCTACACAGAAGTAAGGGCAGCCATGTAAAGGGAGAGAGAAACTGCGATAAAGAATAAGACCCGGACACCATGAATGCTGATTGTAACATGGCTTGAGGCCATGAAATTGTGCCAAAGTGCAGGAAGCGGCCAACAGTACGGTCGAGATTTCCCACATATCCAGATAGCTTGGAGTCCGGCAGTTCCCTCTTCCATTAAGACATAACCACAACATATGGTTCTTCTTACAGAAGAGAAACAGAAATCTCAAGCAACTCTGAAACCTCATGAGAAGACCACAGGTGTGAACTGCATGAGTAAGCAGGTTGATAGATTTTCTAAACCAGGTTTTAAAAGCTGCCCTGGAATGGTTCTGATGATGAGAAACACAGGATTGATGAAGAAAAATCTGTAGACTCAGAGCATTGTGGGTTTCCAATTATATAATGAAGAAGTGATCCATAGAGGTTTCTACCTTTTGATTTCTGTTTCAGAACACTTACCCACCACTACAATAGTAGTAACTACTGGATATTCTTCCACAGACCAAAGTCCCACCTCAGGCCTGAATGAGAACATTGCAAGGTAAGACTGGACATATGAAATACAACAGGTACAAAGAGTGATGCTGATCCAGGGAATTTCAAGGCATACAAACCATAATTTCATTTGTGATTTCCAATCATTTTGAGCAGAAATACAGAAGGGGGCAATTAAGATGGTCAAGAGGGAGGAGCACCTTCTCCTGTGAGGAGAAGCTAAAAAGTCTGGGAGATTTCAGTGTGGGGCAGGGGTGACATGAGGATGGACATTATTGAGGTTTATAAAACTATGTATGGGGTAGAGACCATGGATACAGAAAGCTTTTTTGTCCTCACCTGTAATCCTGAAACATAGGGGCAACCAACAGATTTAATACAGATAAAAAGAATCACTTTACTCAGTGAGTAATTAGATTTTTTGATTTTTAAAAAATGTTTACTGCCTTGTGAATTGTGGACCCTAGGTGGAAGAGCAGCATAAAAATGTTTTAAACAAACAAACAAATAAATTGCCAATGAATTTTGTGATGACCCTAAAAACAGTTGACTTTAAAAGGAGATTAGACAGAGTCATGGATGATAGGTCCATCAGTGGCATTGACCATGATGACTAAAGGCCACTTAAACAGAGGCAGCAAACCTCTGAATACTATTTTTAGGAAGCCTATGCCTTATCTGTTGGTCCTTCAAGGCAACTGTTTAGCTGTAGTATAAAATAAGATGCTGAACTAAATGGACCACGGTCTGGTTGAGCAGGGTTCTTATTCAGTTTTTATGAGCATATGACGGAAAAAATATTTAAATTATTTTAAATAAATGACTTTTTACTCCCTGTAATGTAATCTTCATTTCAGAGTTCAGTGGAAAAACTTTAATTTTTTTTTACTGTACCCTACCCAGATCCTCAGTGCAAAGAGAAGAGGATCTGGAAATAAACAGGGATGATTTCTTTGAAGGCTGAAGTAGCTTGCATCAGATGAAGTAAAGAGGAAAACTATCCTCTTTATCACTGCACCCACTGATAGCTAAAAGTTTTCTCCCTTTCCAGCTCCATCCAGTGATGACTGTCCCCTAACCCCCAGGACATTTTGCCTAGCAAACAGGACCAAGCACAGCTGAGTATTGTATACATTCCTCTTCAGCTCTCCTCCCCTTTTTAATCCCAGCTCTCCTCCTCTCGACATCAGGCTCCTTCTACCAATTGTTCTTCTGGTGCTGGTGCTGGCTCTTTTGGTGGGAGGCCTCCTGGTGATGTGGAGGCTGAAGAAGAAAAAAGGTGAGTAGATGGTTGTAGGAGGTCCCTGAATTTGTCTTGGCCATTGAGACTCATCCTTCCTAGGATGTCCCTAGACCCTGCCTGTAACTTCTCAATCTTTTTTTCTAGTTTCCCCTATATAGAATTTTTTTGACTTTTGCACATTCCCTTGTTCTTGGGATCAGCTTCGAGCTTTTATTCGTAAACCAAAGGTAGCTAATGAATTCACTAATTGGCCAGCTCTGTTCCTTCCTTCCTTCCTTCCTTCCTTCCTTCCTTCCCTTTTGTGCCTTCCTTCCTTCCTTCCTTGTCCTTCTTCCTTTATTTCCTTATTCCTTCCTTCTTCCTTCCTTCATTGTTGCCTTCTTCCTTCAATTATTGCTTGTTTTCAGATTTAGAAATAAACAGCAGAATAGAAGAAATAAAACGTCCTGCAGACATTTTTAAAAGATGCATTTTGGCTTTTTGTGTTCGCTATCGGCATGGACAAAAAAACGTGCTGCCAGCCAAAATGGTTCTTTCCCCCACCTCCTGCCTGATGGAGCTCTTGTCCGGTTTTCATGAAGTTAAGCTCCACCATTTTCACCAGTGCACCCAACATTTTCTAATCCAAGCATTGATTTCGTGAAATGGTTTCAGAGCTGTGTTAGTCTGCACTAGAATAAACGGATTCGAGTTTATTAGCAGCATCTTAAAAGAGACAAAACAGGACTTTCAGGGCATGAACTTTTGAGAGTCAGTGCTCCATCAGATCAGTTACTGTTATCTGACAAAGGGAGTTTTGACTCTCAAATGCTCATACCCTGAAAATCTAGTTGGTCTGTAAGGTGCTGCTGGACTCAAATCCAGCTACTTTTTGTTGCCACATCTCAAAAAGGATATTGAAGAGATAGAAAAAGTGCAGAGAAGGGCAACAAGGATGATTGAGGGACTGGAGCACTTTCCCTATGAGGAGAGGCTGCTGCGTTTGGGACTCCTTAGTTTGGAGAGGAGACGTCTGAGGGGGGATATGATTGAAGTCTATAAAATTATGCATGGGGTAGAAAATGTTGACAGAGAGAAATTTTTCTCTCTTTCTCACAATACTAGAACCAGGGGGCATTCATTGAAAATGCTGGGGGAAAGAATAAGGACTAATAAAAGGAAACACTTCTTCACGCAACGTGTGATTGGTGTTTGGAATATGCTGCCACAGGAGGTGGTGATGGCCACTAACCTGGATAGCTTTAAAAAGGGCTTGGACAGATTTATGGAGAAGTCGATCTATAGCTACTAATCTTGATCCTCTTTGATCTGAGATTGCAAATGCCTTAGCAGACCAGGTGCTCAGGAGCAGCAGCAGCAGAAGGCCATTGCTTTCACATCCTGCATGTGAGCTCCCAAATGTATCTGGTGGGCCACTGCGAGTAGCAGAGTGCTGGACTAGATGGACTCTGATCAGATCCAGCAGGCTCTTTCTTATGTTCTTATGTTTATGTGTTTTCAGAGAAACCTGTATGGAAGCACAGGAAGGCCATTCAATATATAAAGCTAACTCCACAAACACCGTTCTCTTCTGCCATAGACAGAAAGTGCCTGCCTTCCATAACCACGATCCAGGCCTCCATTGAAAAGTTTCTCATGTAATTTGAAAACTAATGGACACAAGTTCAATAGTCACTCTCTTTCCTTTCCAAAATGCTATTTTGATGTGTCTCACATGTGTTATTTAAAGCATAAACTTTAGTATTGCATCAAAGTTATGTAAAATGTCTGCTATCTTTTCAGCGACCAAAGCATATGAACATACCCATCTGTCTACGGTAAGAAGAAATCAAATGACACATATAGCTCCAACCTCAGTAGACTTGTACACTTGCCATTCATGCATGCAATTCCAGTCTTCTCCAAATTCATAATCCTATGGGTCTAAGTAATCTCTGAACCGGATATTCAAACTGAATACATTTAACAGCAACTTTCATGATCATCGTGCATAGACACCCCACTCCCAAACTGTCATGCTCTTGGAGCTGGTGATAACTATAGCAGTAGCAGTATGTTACATTTGCCCATGCAAGCACACACTGAAGGAAAGCTCTGGCTGCCTGGATGTATTAAAAATGTATTCCGTCATTCAGCCCCCAAAAGCAACATGAGTATGAGCGACAGTCCGGGTTTATGAAAGCAAAGGACACTTGGGGGTGGGGGGCGTAGCCTAACAACCAGGATTCCCATAGCCATCAGTTCAGTAAGACACAGGGAGAAAATGTTTATCATTCTGAGTCTAGGTGTCCCCATCTACTTTCATAAAGGTACTAGGGGAAGGAGGAAAGGCTTTGTTTATGGTAAAACCCATTTCAAAATGCACTTACTTATGGGTGCAAAGGTAAATCCAGTGCGAAGCAGGGGGAGGGAGTGTGGCCAAGTGAGTGAGTGCACATTCTAAGAACATGTGATACAGCAACATAATAAAAGATGGCTGGATTTCTTTTCTTAGGGGTGGTGGAATCTAAGCATTGATTCATTTTGTATTTACATATTGCTCCCCAGATCCTTAATTGCCCATATATTCTTAATTACCCTTATATATTGTGTATATAAACAACTGCTGAGTTCACACACAACAGTTGCAGATTTCCAGTGGTGGAGCTACAAGGGGGAGCAGGAGGGGCATGCTGCACTGGGCTGGGGTGGTACAAAAATTGCCCCCTGCCCCTGCCCTTTTCCTCCCTTTTCCAACCCCGCCCCGCCCCGCCTCACCAGGCTTGGCCCCGCCTGTTTTCAGCTGGCAGAAAGCTGTTTTCTGCCAGCTGGAAAAGGTAAGTGGGGGGGGCATGGGGGAGGGGGCCCTGTGGGGGAAGGGGGCTCTGTGGAGGGGAGGGGGTGGGGCCACAGGGGTAGAAAACATGGAGTGCACCCTGGGTGCACTCCTGGCCAGCCACGCCTCTGCAGATTTCAGATTGTTTTTGGTTTGATTCCAGGCTTCAAGTCATGCCGAATGCAGTGTTTCAAGTGCAACCTTAGCAGCAAGTGTTAGATCAAAAGACAAGATACCTTCTCCCAGCTCTGGTCAAGATGTAGACAGCACATCCCGTGTGGAATATGCATCTGTGAAAAGAACTCCCACTCCTTCCGATCAACCTGAGGTTCTCTCTATTAGTAGAATTTCTCTGTACTTTTCAAATTTTTTTAGAAAACAAAATCTTTGAGTCTTCATGAATATCACAGATAATGAATAAAGACTGTACGTTTATTAAGTACATCTTGAAGGAGTTAGTTTTGACAATCAAATCCTATTGCTTTATGTATCAGATTAGTGAGCGTGAAGCATTTTAGAAGCAACTTGAGTTAAACTGTAGCCTCTGTCAATTCTAGCTCAGTTCTTCTTAATGCATGTATATGGAGTCAGAGTGCAGAATCAATCTGAGTTCATGTTGATCTGCATGATATTTGACATTGCCTGGAAAGAATGCATAATGAGGAAGGTTTCCACAGCACTTGTCCAGAAGCAGGGATATTTCACAGTTTCTATGAAAGCACCAATGCTTTCAGATCACACAACATGGCGCTACAGCAAACTCCCTCAAATGTAATCTGTGGCCTTTTATGTATTACTGATAGAGCAATTAAAAACACCATTCAAAATAGGTTTCTGATTAGAACCAATAATTTCTTACCATCACAAAAGTCCACTACCATCATGCTTGTCCTCTCAGAAGCAGCAGGAAACTGAGTACATTGAATCATCATAGTAATAACATTTACTATACATCCAGGAGGTTAAGACCTCGTGTATCTAATCTGGAGGAACCGGGTCTCCGCTCTGCCGCCTGAGCTGTGGAGGCTTATCTGGGGAATTCAGACTAGCCTGTGCACTCCCACACATGCCAGCTGAGTGACCTTGGGCTAGTCACAGCTTCTCGGAGCTCTCTCAGCCCCACCCACCTCACAGGGTGTTTGTTGTGAGGGGGGAAGGGCAAGGAGATTGTAAACCCCTTTGAGTCTCCTACAGGAGAGAAAGGGGGGATATAAATCCAAACTCTTCTTTTGGAGAGACTCAAAGTAGGTCCATACATTGCCTTAATTATTTACATTTCAGGAAGCTACACGGTGACTCTCCCATTAATTTGCTGTCATCTTCTAGACTTGACACTAGTAAGCATTTTACTGGAGCACAACCACTACCATATTACACATACCAAAGTGTATGGATGTGTTTATATTATTTATTATTACATTTTTTATCCTACCTTCCCTTCAAGGAGCTTTTGGTAGTATATAGTTCCCTGCTCAACAATACTTTGAGTTAGACTGCTCATCATCCCTCAGTCTAGCCTGGGGTTCCACAGTGAACTGGAATTTGAATTCAGGCCTCTTCCGTCCAAGTCTTGCTATTCTGTACACAATTCCTACACTCTCATCCTCATGGGGCCAGGTCTGCTTTTTTCTATGCAACATGTTATGCAATAGGCATTAAGAAAAATGGTCAGGAAGGGCTTGGAATCAATTTTGGACTGCCCACTTTGGATGAGAGAGAAGTACGTTTGGTTGCCAAGTACAATTTCAAAATTACCACACTGGGTCACTTTATTAGTTTCACTATTTACAGCATGACTACTCCTGCAACAATTTCTTCTCTCTGATCAACTCTGTGTTTTAACTTTCTAGGTTCCTGGTACAAATACAGAAGATGTTTCTTATGCTACCATAAGGTTTTCTGCCCAGGATGAAAGCACAATATATGCCAATGTGTAGAAGTTGTCTAGTCCAACCTGACTATGACAGTGTTGTGAGCTGAAAAAGAGACCCATTGAATCTTCTCCTTGGTGCCCTTTTCTTCTCCTATAATTAGCCATTGCAATATTGCCATCTGTTCAGTGGCAGAAAATGACCGGACTCCATCCTCTTGTACCAGATACAAGCAGTTAATTGCTACCGGAGGACTCCAAGATGGATGCCACTGTCAAGATGCCACTTTGAAGAAATCGAACTCTAAGCAGAGGACTGAGCAGCCCTATTTGCAAAGTGGCCACAGAACACACAGACATGCTTCACATCTAAACAGAGTTGGAAATCCAGAGCAGGAAAGGGTCTCTATTGAAGAGACACTCTCTACGCTTACAGGAAAATACTGGATGCTGGATCAACCTCTTGCAAAGCCACCAGGGATGGAGGGATACACATGTAGACTGCCCTCATATTGATAGAGAACCCCACCAACAGTGAGTTACAGGCATGCACAAACCACCTCCTAACCAGAGTTGGAGAGAAGCCAACTGCTGTTCTTTGTTTTCCACCAACATGGGGCCCAAAGGGACAAGGGAATCAAGCTTGGAGGGTGTCCATCTTGTGGCAAGAATCATCCCAGCCCACTGTGTCCCCAAACAGCCTTTTAAATTACCAGCACACACACACACACACCCCAACGGCTCCAAAGCTACTAAAAGGATTGCAGGATGGAAAATCAGACTGGGTGGATGCATGACACAGCACGCATATGTCCTTCAGGCCCAATTACTTCCCACATAGAATCCTCTGAGTGTTAAGGGGGAATGTCCTTGAAGGCTCCTTGCAGGCCAGGAACCAGCTTCAGAGGATATGTCTTCTGTGATGGAATAACTGTTAGGTTGTGTCCTTGTAAGCTACTTGTTTGTTCTATGTGGCTAAGAGCAGTGGCTAAGAGCAGGTGCACTCTGATCTGGAGGAACCGGGTTTGATTCCCAGCTCTGCCGCCTGAGCTGTGGAGGCTTATCTGGGGAATTCAGATTAGCCTGTACACTCCCA
>NW_025950403.1:0-14759 GCF_021028975.2 Sphaerodactylus townsendi
ATAGATAGATAGATAGATAGATAGATAGATAGATAGATAGATAGATAAAGGAAAAAAATCACATAATGGTGGTCATGGATAGTTTCTAGGGACTGTGTGCAGACATGCATCATGGTTAAGGGGTGTAACTGAAAACATTTTAGAAATGTTTTCAGTGATTTGTCCAGAAAGGGCCAATAAGTTTGAAAAGGTGTGCTTACACTTAGGATTGCACTGTGTGTCTTCTGAGACAGGCACTTTATTTTCACAACTCACAATTCACAGGTCTCAGTTCACTTCAACTGTCATCTATATTCATCACAACCCTTGCTATACTGCAGTCCATGGGGATTATAGTGTCCATGGTGGCACACAGCCTGGACATTGGTAGGCTATGTAGTAACATATTCTCTAATGGCTAAAAAAGTGAGATTTCTGTAACTGTGTTTGCATTGCTGGAGCATGAAGACACTTTCAATGCCAGCTGTATAGAAATGTGACTTTTTATTTATACTGATGTAAGAATTTTGAAGCCAAGTTCACTGGCTAACTAGTGCCACATAATTGCAAGAGGAGGTCAAAAACTGATCTTTTGAATTTTTTATGGTTTCCTTCATACGTTGCTCCTTAAAAATTTTCTCTGCTCAGGTTGGCCTGATTGCCTAGAAAATGCTAAATGACTTGTAAACATGAAGCAGATGCTGTCCTTGGCCTTCTCCTTTACTAGCTTTTTCCAGGCTTCTTGTTACTGTGATTCCACTTAGGCACACCTTCAACTGATTCCCTCAGCTGTGGTCCTTAGCTTTCCTCTCTCTGCCTTAGCCAACAGCTGGCAGTTTAAAAATCTGGAACAAAAGTCTCACTGACTGGTCCAATGCAAAGCTCTTATCTTTTCAGCTATGAGCAAGGGAACCAGTGAGGTTATCCTTAATTATGTCATATTGGCTCAAGACCTTTGGATGCAGGATTATGAAGGCCATGCAAACACTGAAGGGGAGTAAGCCAGCCAGCACTGAAAGTCAGCATACATTTTGTAGCTAATTTGTATGGTTTGAGGCAAAACCAGTCATAGCCTGTTGAGCCTAACATTGTAATCAGACTGAAATAATTAAATAGCTGTACATCAGAATGTAGCAACCAAATTGGTTGTGAAGAATGAAATGTATGGAATTTTATTGGGTTATATCAATCTGTAATATTTAAAGCTTTTGAGTTCTGTGAAATTCTTGCAGATATAGCTGTTAAAAATAAGTTGTATGGCCTTCTGTCTTAGTCTCTTTGAGCTTCTTTAATGGAAAGATTATAGCTTTTTCAGTAATTACACTTTTGGCATACAGCCTCAAATAACTGGAGAGGGCTCTACCCAATATCCTCCAATATACATGCTCATTATTTTGTGTGAACATAACAAGTGCATTTTCCAGCTTTGGGACATATAAACCCATATCCCCAAATAATCTGGGTCTCCCATCATGAAGACTAAAGCTAGAAAATATGAATATCATAAAATAGTCACAGTACATAATAAAGGGATCATGCATCTTCTTATGAACAGTTGGTTCATCAAAACTCTAACATGTAAAAATATGCTTAGGACATAAATGCTTTAAGTTTATAAATAATGTTTACACTTGTGGGATGGGAATATTTACCATCCCTTCGGCACACTCGTGCCTTCAAGAGAAAATGCCTGACTTTTTACCATGTTGTGATTATTGCACAATAAATGAATGAACCTCTATGTAAATTCAATATAGAACAAAAATAGAATTTTTAAACTCAGACAAGGACATACACAATTTTATCCCAAGGGTTTACCAGTGGGACTTACTGTGTGGTAAAAGTACTTAGGTACAGAGATGTATTGGGGGAAATGGTGCCCGAGGACAACACCTGCTCTGGGCACCCCTGTTCCTCCCACCCCCATGCCCCCTATGCTTGAGGGCGGCACCGACAGGCATTGCAGCAGCACCCCCCGAGTCGCTTCCAATCCACCTCCTTGCAGGCTGCCTCCTGCCCTCCCAAGGTCCTGGGGAGAGCAGAAGCCGGCCTGCAGGGAGGCAGGGGGGCAGATGGCCCAGGAGCTGGCTTGCTGCTGCAGTGCCCATCCGAGCCACTCCTGCCCCTGAGGCCTTGGTGAGGGAAGGAGGTGGCTTAGACAGGCGCCGCCAGAGCAGGCCGGCTCCTGACAGCAGGCAGGTTCCTGAAAGCAGGCCGGCTCTAAAGGAGGGGAGTGAAGCGCCCCCCCATCATTGTGCCTAAGGTAATTTGACCTCCCCTTTCCCCCTTCCCCCTGCTTAGGTATGCAGATTTATTATATTAAAAATTAACACCATTATTCAAAATGACATTGACACATCCATCTTCTATTGGGGAGTGTAGCTCCACTATAGGAACTGAAGTGTCTGTGTTGAAGGTTTTAAGAATTAGGGGTGTCTGTGTGTGTTTACTGTCATACTTTAAAGGGATTAGAGAATGAATAGTGGTAACTCTAGTGAATTCTTATCTTATTCTAAATTACTATGCCTTGCCTGCTTCTTAAAAATGAAATATACTCCTTATCAGGTGTGCAGAAAAAAACTTTTAAAAGAAGCAATGAGACATTTTTGATGAGTGACTATCCAACTGTCCGACTAATCAGTGGTGAAGCCACCAGGGGGAAGGGGGGTGCGCCACGCACCGGGCACACGAATTTGGGTCACGTGGGGGCGAAATTTTTTCCCTCTGTTGCGAAGTAGCCTAAAGCCACAAACAGCCAACGATCCAAAGAAGAAGAAAATGTGCAGATCTTGCTTCAGTTGAGTGCAAGAGGTTGGATTAACAAAGGGTTCCTCAAACTAAGGACAGAGTAATAAAGGGTTCTATGGAACCCTCTAGAACCTCCTGAATCCCACCTCTGACCAAGCATCTTATTCAGTATAAGACAGCTTCAGATGTTCATGTAGTGATTTGATGTTTGGATTGGGAATAGATCTGGAAACTGTTAAATCCCAGGTGAGTGTTCAGATTATGGGTAGAACAGAGGAGATGGGAGAGGCATGCCAAGAGGTGTATGGAGGAGAACAGATTGACTTGGTATTGATCCAGGTATAAGCCATTATATAATTCTATATCAAAATGTCACTGCTTGAATCTATATATGACAACAGTGCTTTTTAAAGCTTATATTGGCAATCAGATGTGAAGCAACTGTAAAGCAATTTGGTCCAAAAATGTTGTCTCGTTCCCATTGTTTTGCACATATTCATTCTAATACTTCCCTCAAGCAGTATTCAGAAAAGATTTATGCTAGACTTGCTTTCCCTCCCTGTCCTTAAGGCCTTTATTTTCTCTGTGGCATACATCATCCCCAAAGTGCAAAGCTGGCATATACTTGCATCTCCTCCCAGAGCCCCTGGCAGAATTACAGAATACGTGCTTTATAGTGTAGTTAAGCCTCTGTTGTGGGGTTTCCTTGTCCACCTGTCTCTGCTTGTTGCTAATACTCTTTGCCTGGATTGCATTCCAAAACTGGTGGAAACTAGATACAGGCTTTCTGGATTTATTGCTTGATAGAATGCTGCTGCCAAGAGGCAGAGAAGATAAAGGGTTCATACTAGTCAAGGGTAAAAAACATTAAAGGATCATATAAGTAAGACATTCTGATTGTTTGAACCTTGCCCAAACTAAAAAAAAGGCAAACAGCTGGAAAAAACAGCTGGAAATTTTTCAATTTTTTGTTTTAAAATTCCTGTTTTAATGCCAGATGACAAGAAATTAAAAAAAACAAACAGGAGATACTTGCTGTATTGCAAAATAAGACTTTTAATGGGATATTATTGCAATCACATATGTGGGAATTACTGCCTTTTCACCCTTAGAATACAACTATTTTTTTCCTTCCATGAGATTCAGTGAAGGCATTTTTAAAACACCTTGTCCTATAAAGCTACAGCACTGTTCACTGGGCAAAGTCCTTGTGCACTTTGGATATGCTGCGTGTCTTGTTACCAATGTTCATTTGATCAGTTGCAAAGCAAAAGGGGACAAATACGGGTCAGTTTTTGTATCACTTTTATAAATTTGTTGGAAAGGGTTACAGCTGATTAGCCTTATGGATTGTGTGTGAGAGAGATATAGATAGTGAAAATGCTTATTGACTGAACAAATTCTAACAGTCTCCGACAACAACCCAATAATTTTTTTAAAGCCCAACAGCTCTGAACAACATTCATCTATTCCCTACATACTAGGAAAACATGGCTTGAATATTATCTGAGGTGTTTTTTTTTCAGAATTGATGTTTACAACAAGCAAGCAAGCATTTTTTTAAGGAAATGGTGTTTATTACATGTTGAATAACTTTGAACTATCCACAGAGGCAAGGTAGCTTAGAGAAAGGCACCCATGCTCATCAGGTATTTGCTGCAACCACACATTTAAGAATCTTCTTTTGTTAACCCCCCCCCCCAAACTCTGAATGTAGGCAATAATTTAGTCCACCCAACCTTGTTTCCAAACTTGTAGATCCAATTGGCTTCCAGGATGCTCTGCAGGATCCAATGGCCCCCGACACCTTGATATTTAAAGAGCTTAACCTGCTCAATTAATTCACGATTAAGAGACCACCTAGTAGGCTGCCAAGAACCAGAAAATACCAGAATTTTAGACATTGTATAGTTGATACGGTGGCCATTGTTACTGCAATATTCAGCACATTGGTCCAAAAGCTGCCTAATCCTACCTTCATGCAGGATAATAGGATAGTGTCATCCACATAAAGCAGAACAGGGATACTCTGGTTCTTCAAGGTGGGACAATGGGACTCCAATTGCTTACAAGCAGGGGCCAAGTCATTAACAAAAAGGTTAAGTAATGTTGGCACCAAAACACAACCCCGTTTTACCCCTCTACAGGAAGGGATTTTATCAGCAAGTTGGTCATCTTGAGTGCAGTTTACCTGGCAAACTGTGTTGCTATGCAGGGCTATTATCAAGAAAAGTAGTCTTTTGTCTATGCCTGGATGGTCCAGCTTACTCCAAAGGAGATGCCTTGGCACAGAGTCAAAGGCTGTTTTGAGGTCCAGAAAAGCAGTGTAAAGGTTGTTCTTATTTCCCCTTGTGTACCCAGACACTAGAGTGTTCAGGACCAAACAATGATCTTTGTTGACTTGCCATTTTGGAAGCCAATTTGTTCCATGCCCCTGATGCTATTGTTAGTGATCCAGGTGGACAATTTATCTAATAAGTGCTTACCATAAAGTTTCCCTGCCACAGACAGAAGGTTGAGTGGCCGGTAATTGGTAGGGTGGGTATAATCCTCCTTTTTATAGACTGGCACCAAGACTGCATCCATCAAAGTAGTAGGGACTCTCCATTTCTTATTGGATGAAGTAAATAAAGAAGCTTAACACAGGGCCCTAGCAATCAGCAAAACGCATGAACAGTTCTGGGGGCAAAGAGTCAGGACCAAAAGCTTTATGACACTTAAATTGATCTATTAGAGCTCTAACTTCTACGACAGTAACGCCGGGAGGTGGTGGTATTTAGCTATTTGATCGAAGTTATAAGTATCGGAGGCACCAGAAAAGACCTTAAACATGGTAGAGAAATATTGAAACCAGGTGTCCCTATGGATATGGGGAGGACCCGGCATAGAAGACTGAGGGGCACCTGAACATAGCTTCCAAAATTTCCTTATTTGAAATAGTTGCTAAAATAAGTGCCTCCCATTGCATTTTAATAACTTCTAATCTACTTTCCCTCATACATCAACAAGATGACAATAATTAGAGAACCTATGGACAATATTGTCATTAAATATATAGATTTTGTATAGACCCCTGGGATGGCTGATTAACAAATGAGAGAATCATATCTAAAGAAGATTATTATCGAAAACGGCATATTAACGCGTATTTCATTCAAGACGTTCCTACATGATTCTCAAGACATCTAAGACTGGAATTATAAGGCTTTTAAAGACTGGATTTATAAGGCTTCTAAAGACATTGACTCTTTAAGAACGACTTGAGACGGTTATACTGTTCCTTTAACTAGGACTTGCAACATTGCTAGTCTTTTGAACCTATATAGCAATTGAATTGTTGTATATTGTATCACAGTTGTTTGTTTCACATGGTATATAAATAGCGGTGGGTGCAACGTAATTCCTGGTTGTAATTTATTTCTGAACAGTCCAATAGATTTTTAACAAAAAATAAAAAAGCACTGCCCATCAAAAAAAGAAATATCACCATTCTACTCCATGAATACAGGAGTGATTGTTCATAACCTAGAATGTTTCTATTTTATTAAAGAACAAGAAAAGCAATATTTCAACAATAAATAATAGAGCCATATAGATTTCAGTCCACAGGCCACTGGTTTTAGGCTAATTATTGAGAATTCACATTCACTTCAAGGGGACTTTATTAAAGAGTACTTTGGGGTAAATAGAAGACTGCAACCTTACAGAACAGTGTGATCTATGCCTGTTGAGAAAGGTCAATAGATCTGTTTATCTTGTTGGTTTAGGATGATTATAGTGACATTTTCTGCTCCTCTAAGAGGCAATCAAGTTTCAAATTGGCCTGAGCCATGTGATCTGCTTGGACTGTTTGCAGTTTTAATCAGAACAACCCCACTTTTGCTATTCACAGATTGTACCACATGAATATGCATGTACCACATGCATATCTGTACCACATGAAATCGGTTTTCCCATTGTCATTTATTCAATTCATGTGTTAGTGGTTGTCTGTGTACCCAGAGTGGATACCCTATATTACAAAACTCATGTTTCCTCAAAGCTGACAATCTAGCAGAGCCTCACATGCAATAGGTAGATAGACATTCAAATTAGGGTTCACATGAAGATCAGAAGAAGGACCCCCCCCCCAATAGATCAGGAGTTTAATGAGTTGTTCACAGAATCAGATGGTAGAATGAAAAAAGGAAGAGTAGGCAGGGATATATCTGCAGAAAATGGCACCCAGGGCAAGCACTACTGGCTCATGCCCAACTCCCCCAACTCCACATGTTATTCAGGGGCCAGCACACCATTCAACACTGGGCTTTGCTTGGCCAGGTCCAGCTTTAAACTGCAGGGTTTGAAGTCAGGTGGAGCTTGGGGGAAGACCCAGCAGCCAGCTAGAGCTGGGCAGAGAGACTGCTCAGTCTGACACTGAGCTCATCATAGCTGGGTTGTGCTCAGCGTCGAACAGGTGTGTCTGGTCCCCAAACTCCATGTGGAGTTTGAGTGTGGGGAGAGCCTAGTTGGTTAAGCATTCAACTGTGTGCCTCACCCTTGAAATCCACATGGCGCTTGGAGTGGGGTGCAGTTCAACAGTAGCTACTCAGAGGCTGATGTTTGGGGACTGGCACCCCTTCAAGGGATGGTGCCCAAACCAGGTGTCCTGCCTTTCCCCACCCTAGATACCCCTCTAACAGTAGGACCTGATGGTAAGGTTTCTAGGGGGCAAGATTCTACGTTTTTGATCTACACAAATGGTACACTTGTAACCCTACTGAAGATGTTTATACTTGAGTTAGGAAGTTCACGGCCATCCTCCTTTCCATAAGGCATTTTCATTACTTGATTTTAGTAATATTTAAATCCAAATACTAATCTGCACTTGCAGTGTTGTTATAGAATAGATGCTAGATAACAATATGAAGATAACTATGAAGGAGGTGTTTTACCTTCAGAGAGTGACTAGATCAGATCTAGGGTTGTCCTGGGCTTTAGTATCCTGGGTGGGCTGGCACGGGGCATGAGGATACTATTTGCAGGGATGTTTAATTGACCATTGTGTACTTATTTGTTCACAGTAAGGACATGCATTCAGATATTTCCAGTCCAACTATATATCCAAAACATAACTTTTTGGAATCTTCTCGATATATTTGGGTGTTTGGATGGTTCTGGAATTTTTCAAGATACCAGGAAATGGGGCCTGTAAAAATCCCAGAAATATTTGGCATTAATTGGAAACACTGGAAACAGCATTTTAAGGCTCCCAGAATTAGTTTTGTTTAATTTTACTGTGAGTTTGTCTTATTGCCATGCCTTGGTATTGGCTTGCAAGGGCCCGTTCCACATGGGCCAATGAGGCGGCTGCACACTGGCATACGTGATGCTGGTGGAGCCCTGGGACCATTTGCATGCTTCTGTGCACACTTCTGTGCGACTGGCCCCAGAGCTGCTGAGACCTGCGCAAAGGCGCCTCCTTTTTTTTTAAACCCCCTACCTTTTCTTCCTGCGGAGCTATGCAGAGATGAGGGGACAAGCCCCCGAGGCCACAATGACACCTTGGGGGTCAGAGGGCAGCATGGGCATGCCTCCTTGTCCCTGTGAAGCTACGAAGGTAGGTTTTGTAAAGACAGGAGGCGCTTAAAAGTGGCACCTCCAACCATTCGCACAGCACCAGGTGCACAACACTGTTTTTAAAATCCTCGTTCATTGAGCAAGTTTCAAAAACAGCGTTTTCCCACTGGGTTGTGGGGGGGGGGAAGCATGGTACTGCCTCACTTTGGAGGCAGCAGTCATGTGAACTATGGCCCAGGAACTGTTTTTACCATGCCTGGGACGCTGTTTTTGGCCCATGCAGAGTGGGCCTAGGTTGGCCTGGTTTGGATTCTATCTTTTGAAATTGTTTTTGTCAGTCTTGAAAAATTTATATATGGTTTGCTTAAATTTCTTTGCATTAGGATTGTGGTTTGCATTGAATTCTGCAGTTCAACATTGGCTTGAATTTTAGGCTCTATATTGGATTGGATTCTCAAGTCTAACATTTAATTAACCCTGTCCCTTGTTAAATCCATTTGGGTTGTAGTATGATGTAGTTTGGCATTGGTTTAGATTCTCTTATTTGACTTTTGTTATGTTAGGCTTGTCAGATTCTCTGATTCGACAATTGTGTTCGGTTTTCACAGTGTACCATGCTTCTACTGGGATTCCCTAGTTCTGAATTGGTTTTTTGGACTTGTTGGTTCTGTTTGCATTAGAAAGCTTTGGGCTAGTGGTTGGTTTGCTTGCTCTTGAGTGGTTGCCCTGGAGAAAGCTTGGTATTGTTCCCTCCTGTCCCCCTCACTGCCACATAGGAATCAACGGAGGATAGCTAAGCACACTTCGTTCAGGGCAGGACCCCATAGCATTTAATTTATTAAACATGGGGATTATTTAGCGGACAAGTACCAGCAACTCTGCATTTTTGGAGCTATTAGCTTAAAAAGCAGCCCCTCCATCCCTAAGAAATTGTCCCCATAGGAAATTGTTCAACCAGGTAATGCCAAAATCCTCTGTTGTGCTCTGGAGACCAACTAAAGTTGACTCTGCCCTGGAATGTCCCAGCCATGCCGGTGCAATGTTGTACTGGATGCTTCAGGGTCAGCAGCTGCAGAGCCATGCAGTGCCTGGCTGTCCAGGTAAGTTGCTTGTCCACTGGTGAATTTGCCCCTTGCACCAGGATTGGCCTGCCAGTCTCTTTGCCACTGTAGTCTATAGGAGGTTAGACAAATAACTGTTATCCTATTCATGTTAGTCTATCAATCTGTGAACAAAATAAACTTGCCACAAAAAGTTGGTCATTCCAAAATCTATCACATTTTTAACAGATCTGCCAGGAATTCATCTTGGATAAAAAGGCTTTCATTTGTGTCACACATATCCTTAATATCCTCAGTGTTTTTGCTATACTTTTACATTTTATCCATCTGTTTTCTCTAATTACATTAAACGCTTACATAAAGGTTGTGTCCTAGAATGAAATATGTGTATAGCAGCATGTACTGTAAAAAAAAAATCCAATTTTAATTTCAGATTTAATTTTTCTACTGGTCATATATTTAATTATGATGGAATTTGTGGGAGTATTTTCATTTTAGCTATTGTTTTGGGACACAAATTTAGGTTTGGGAATTTTAGAAAATGAAAAGCATGCTCTTCCAGAAAAACCTTAACCTGAAATTTAAAAGAAAACTCCCCATGGCACTTTAAAGTTTTAAGATTGAAAGGAAAGGCATGATTTACTGACTCTATGCATTGAAATTGCTGGCCATTTCTTCCATGGCAGGTAGAGCTTGCCTGTGACCAGACAGCCTGAGAATCACTACCTGGCTACTGGGCTGGCATATGGTCTTCTGGCTTCAAATTGCAGCCTACCAGGTCTCACAAGTATCCAAAACAATTTACAAGTCTCTGGAAACATTTGGAGATGTCCAAAGCCTCATGAGAACTTCTGGAGACTTGTGAAGCCTTGTCTGGCTGTGATTTGCAGCCAGGAGTCCACATGCTGGCCCAGACCAGCAACAGTGATTCTCTAGCTGTCTGGACCCAAGCTGACTCTACCTCTCACAGAAAGAAGTGCCAGCCAACTGTGGTGCAGCCCCAGTGACCGACCTTCCTTCCTTCCTTCCTTCCTTCCTTCCTTCCTTCCTTCCTTCCTTCCTTCCGTCACCATTCATATAAAGGGTCTCATGGCAACTTACAACATAAAACAGTATAAATGAGTTTAAACAACATAAATGTAGATAACAATTATAAAATACTAACATTAGAATGTCAAACTATTAAAAATGGGGATCACAAACTAACAAGCAATCCAAGCACGTGGCTTACACTAAAAAAAATATCCATCTTAAACAATTCAGCCTTTCCTGCCCTGAAAAAACTAAACAAGTGTGGCAGGGCATAGGTGTCATCAGTGTATTCTATGGGATAGGAGCCACAATCGAGAAGGCCTTTCCCCTGGTGATAAGTAATGCCTTCTTTTCCTTTTTTTTCTTTAAAGAAATTAAAGAGTCAGATAGGGTGGGGAAAGAAACCCAAAATCTGAAAGGACTTTCAGAGTTCAAGGAGGCAACTTTTGATTACTCCTATAGTTTCAGGAGAGTTTGCTTTTATTGGGATATACTCAAGCTGAGCTAAAATGGCTAATTTTGGGTATATTTTCAGCCATGATATATCCAGATGCTCACCCCTATATATGTGTGCTAGTATGGTAAAGTGTTTATGTAAATTTAAGTTACAATAACTAGGTTATATTGTGCCATGAGCACAAAAACACAAGTCTGAAAATGTTTTCACTGAAATGAACTCATAATATTAAAGAAACAGAAAAGCAAAATAAGTAAATATTTTTTTCCATAAAAGTTCTCTGCTTATAGCTCAGAAAATGGAACTAGAAATCGGATTTCACATTCAGGTTTTACAAATGGGCTCCCCGCCCCCGCCCAAATGGTTTTATTGATCATCTGTACACTGTTGATTTTCTTTACTAAAATCAACATCTTCCCAGTCTGGCTGTATACAAAACCAATCATTTCATATATATGTGTGCGCGCGTGCGTGCGCGCATGCGTCTGTGTGCATGTTTACACACACACACACACACACACACACACACACACACACACACACACATGTATATATGTATGTATGTAGAAACTTTAAGTGGATCACCTTCTGCCTCTCCCTTTTCTTTGTGTATAGAAGTTTGCAACAGTCAATATCCATCAAGCTTATCCCTGATAACCATATGCTCTGAATGGCTAGACACTGCTAGTTGTTTTGCAAGCTGGCCTGTGGTTGTTATGCTGGCAGACAGGAGAGGTATTTGTTCAGGAGGTCCAGTCATCACGCTAAATAAAATCGTTCACTTTGGTTGGCAAATATTGACTCAAGCTGTTACGCTTTTATGTATTTCAGAGACTCGCAATGTTTGAGAGCTCAGCAAGCAAACAAGAACAGGTACAGGAAGTTATTGTGGTGTTTTGAACTGATGTTTGCTTTTCTGCCACTTATGTATGTTCTGCATTGTGTAGGGCTTGTTACTAATGACCTTGTTATATACTACACTGCAGTTGATAAGACCAAAGGCTTTAAAAGAATACAAATATGTTTTACATTTCCCGTTGAAGAATTAGTGTTAATTTTTTATGTACCATACCCTCCAGACCCTGTCTTCCATATAACAAATTTTCTTCAAATATAATCCTACAAAGGCATTGGACCACCTAATCCATGAAAAGTAATGGACAAGTCTGTATTCAATATGAACATCAGCTGATAACATCGAGTCAGCATACATTTAAACCATCCAGAGCTATGGAAAGAAAATTAAATGATGAGTGAGATGAACCATGTTCTTGAATAATTTGGTTTTTTATCTTTCTCATGGGATTTTTTAAAAACTCCTTTTTATTTTTGGAATAATAGATGATCAAACAAGATGGAAGAATTGTGCCTGTGACTTCATAGCGTTCTTTAAAAAAATTACTCACAGCAGTAACGCTTAAATAGGTTTAAGTTCCTGAATGCTCTCCTTCCCTAGCACATGAACACACCTTCAGTTGTCTAATTAAATATTGAATTACACCATTGGCTTATCAAGGTCAGTACTGTCAACTCAGACTGGCAGTAGCTCTCCAGGGTCTCACGAAGAGATCTTCCACATCACCTGCTGTCTTATCCTTTTAATTGGAGATGCCAGGTCTCTGTTGCCCAACTCATCTTCCTTGTGTTATATGCTAGATTCCAGGTGTTCTGGACAACAGGTGACTAGAACTCAAATATAAGAAGTAAGCATGCAAGAAACTTTCCCTGAGCAGATGCAGAATGCGACATGTGGCGGAACAGGCTTGCTTTGCCTGGCAGACCCTATTCTGCTCCCAAGCCTCTCCCAGGGGCTGCCACCAAACCACTGCCACCACCTGACCATTTGAGGAACTGCCCACTGGGGAGGGTCAGTGTTCCCCAGCTTCCTTTCCAACCACGAGGCCTAGCCTCAGTTTCCCCTGGGTTCCCTCTCCTGGGTTCCACAGGGTAGATTGGAGGTCCCGGAGGAAAAGCTGCTCACCTTCCTCCCCCCTTCTATTTAGATAGCACATCCAAGATGGTGGGGCATTCGTGGTACAGAAAACTGTTCCCCACATCTAAGGTTTAAAAAGTATTTATTAAAAATAAAGTGGTCACAAGTATATTTTGGCATTGCACTGCAGGCATTTCCAAAACAAAGGAGATATAAACACAAATCCTCTGTCCCTCTCCCTAAACATACCCTAGCAGTTGCTGAAAATAGGGTAGTCCTTTAAAGCTTAGAAAGTTGCAATTCTCAAAAAGTTCCCAATACCTGGCAGGCTGAATGATCTCCCTGGATGAGCACATGGCTCAAAAATGGCTGCTCTCTGCACAGCACTGGCAAGAGGTCTGCTCGCTTCAGTGACCCAGCAGAAAGAGAGAGAAGAGACCACACCTCTCTGCTCCCAGCACTTTTATCAGTTCGCTGGCCCCACCCTCTTTTGACCTGGTCAGGCTGGATCAAGATATCTTTTCCCCCTAGGTCAGGTAGCTCTTCCTGATGTCCCTCTGGCATCTTTTAAGTCCTCCAAAACTATGATACCTGATTGCAGAAGAGGAGAAGAGAGGGGAAGGAGTCCATTTCTCCACACAACCCATTATGCGTGGGGAGCTTACTGTGACCAGAAGGAGCATTCACCACCCAGCCTGAGAGTATGGACTGACCCAATGTCATGCAGCAAGCTTCCATGGCAGAGTGGTGATTCAAGATCTCCAGTTCTCCCAGATCCTAGCTTAAAACACTCCTAGTTTAACACTCTTCACTACTATACCACACTGACCAGGTGCTCGGGAGCAGAAGCAGCAGAAGGCCATTGCTTTCACATCCTGCATGTGAGCTCCGAAAGGCATCTGGGGCGTCACTGCAAGTAGCAGAGTGCAGGACTAGATGGATTCTGTTCTGATGCAGCAGGGTATTTCTTATGTTCTTATGTTCTTAACTTGGACTGCTAGTTCCAACCCACTGATTTCTTAAGGGATGTGCCTTTACAAAGGAAATGCCTTGAAATGCAAAACTTCTGTAATTTTTCAACGTCTATGCTTCAGATGTTCAAAATTCATACACACATTCATTCTTGGGATAATAGCAGGTTCGGTTGGCTATAAGGAAATCATAAAGCCACCATTCATTTTGTATCGTTCCACCTGGCTACTAAGGTTGGCCCTTGCTCTTTCTCCACTCCCCCCTTTATTTATACAGAGCTATAAAATTAAACACATCAACATTCACAGCAGGCCATAGTTTGTCATTACATCTGAAGCACATACCTAAGACTTTACTTTCTTCTCTCAAAACCAGAATGACATAATTCTTGTTTGAATTCTAGTGAGTGTACAAACCATGATTGATTGTGGTTGGATATAATAGTAAACTATGTTATTTAACACCATAGTTGAAGGAGATTTGCCAATGCCTGTGCTTGCAAGGTCAGAAGATGTTCAACTGGTGTATAGAGAATATATGAATGTATCATGGCAAGTTAAGCCAGGTTTTCACTACATGTTTCAGGCAATAAACTATGGCTAGAGCTCACCATGGTTAAGCATTTTGCTTTCATTGTTCTCTCTTCCTTCCCAACAGCATTTCTTATTTAGTCCTGCTGTTTGTTAGTGATAGGCTTCAAAATGAAGAAGAGTTTGGATTTATATGCCCCCTTTCTCTCCTGTAAGTAGACTCAAAGGGGTTTATAATCTCTTTTCCCTTCCCTCCTCACAACAAACACCCTGTGAGGTAGGTGGGGCTGAGAGAGCTCTGAAGAACTGTGATTAGCCCAAGGTCACCCAGCTGGCACATGTTGGAGTGCACAAAATGAAAGGTATGGTGGGATCTATAATTGATGTTATGCATAGTAGAATCCATTGCTCTAGCAGAAAGGGACTTCATGATAATCATACACACACACACACACACACACACACACACACACACACACACACACACA
>NW_025950404.1:0-14753 GCF_021028975.2 Sphaerodactylus townsendi
TCCACTGAAGGCAATGAAAGCCGAGGTTCCACTGTTCCACCGAGTTCTACTGTTCCACCGAGGTTCCACTGAAGGCAATGAAAACTGAGGTTCCACTGTAACTTACTTTGACTTTGCAGTGGCTCTTTGGGGTCTCAGAGAGAGGTCTTTCACATCACTTCCTGCCTGGTCCTTTAAACTAGAAATGCTGGGATTTGAACCTACATGCAAAGCAGAAACTTTATCATGGAGCCATAGCCCCTCCCCAAACTGGTGCATTGAACTATGATCCAAAGGTGAACTGCACCTGAGAAAAAGTTCCAGAAGAGAGGCAGACGGTCAGTATCCCCTACAAGGCCAATAGGGAGAAGTGGATAAAAAACTGAATGAAAGTCTGAGTAGCAACAAATCCAAGATGACCAGAAGCCAAGCAAATGACACCAAGAAGGAGATTGACAAGCTGGAACATGTCCAGAGGAGGGCGACCAAAATGGTAAAATGTCTGGAATCCATGCCCTATGAGGAGAGACGTAGGGAGCTGGGTGTGTTTAGTTTGCTGAAGAGAAGGTTAAGAAGTGACGTGATAGCCCTGTTTAGATATTTGACGGGATGCCATGTCAAAGAGGGAGCAAGCTTGTTTTCTGCTGCCTCAGAGACCAGGACACCGAGTAACGTATTAAAAGTGCAGGAAAAGAGATTCCACCTAAACACTAGGAAGAACTTTCTGACCGTCAGGGCTGTTCGACAGTGGAATTCACTGCCTCGGAGAGTGGTGGAGTCTCCTTCTTTGGAGGTGTTTAAGCAGAGGCTGGATGAACAAATGTCGGGAGTGCTTTGATTGTGTGTTCCTGCATTGGACTTGATGGCCCTCGTGGCCTCTTCCAACCCTGTGATTCTATGAGAGAGAGCTTGGTTGTGGTTCAAGCTGGAAAAAGATGACAGTAGTCAACTTCTCATCTCTCTCGGTCGCTAATGAATTCTGGTGCCCTTCTTTCTTTCCCCACCCCAGAGAAGCTCAACCAACTTGGGGAGGGGGAGGGGGGGAGGGAAGCTGGCCCTCTTTAAAAGTCACTCTGCATCCCCTCCTGAGCGGGAAGGGAGCACGGGTCACAGTAGTGCCCTCCGCCCGCTGATACGCTAATGACACTGGTAATATGCTAAGAAGCGGCAGAGAGGGGCTTCTCTAATGCGGTCACTTCCTGGGACCTCAAAGCTGCTTTAATTGCAGGGCTTCGGAGACAGCAGGTGTGCCTGTCATGTCTAATAATGGAGCCGGGTGCATTCGGCCGCCCGCTGGAAGAAAGCAGGTTTGCGGCATTCCCTGCTTGCACGCCTGCCCCGGCACCCCCAACTTTGCAAACCCTTGCACACCTGTCAAGTTGATTATGGGAATGAATTTCTGCCGTGGCGATAAAGAGCAGATTGGGAGGAAATCCTCTTTCTCGCTCTCTCTCTCTTTTTGTTCCTGGGCTGCCAGCTCACGGGAGGATTAAAGGAAGAGGCAGAAAGGAAGCGGAATGAAAGACAGAGCCCATTACCAGCAAATGAGTCCTAAATATGCATCGGCTAGGTTAGGCCTTGCATGGTACTTACTGGGGGGTAGGCCTGAAATCAACAATGGGCCACTTGGGAGGGAGACTGGAATGGCAGCGGCTCCTCTAAGTTCATGGCATTTCAAAAATCTGCAGCCAGATGTTATCAGCAGAATTTAAAGCGGAGTCACTCTGGTAAGATGAGAAGTCTTTAGTCTTCTTGCGCTCACTGCAACCTCCTATCACTCTGGAAAAGAATACTCTCCACTCAAGATGTTCTTTCCATAGGAAGGCTTTTACTTTAGCAGTTGCAAGGTTACACAAGTCTACTCTATACAAGACTATCAAGCTATACAGAACTCTTCAACAATAACAAAATTCAACATACACAGAACTTAACTCAGACTCAACTCTATCTCAGCATATACAATGCATACATCAGGAATAATTTTCCCCTCCCAGGCCTCAGTCTCTCATTGGTCTAGAAGCACAGTTGAATTCACCAATCATGTTAAAGGTCAATGGTTGCCACCTCTTGCCCTACTCCAGAATGGGCTGGGTTCACCAAATGCAGGGTGTCCCAGCAGAAGCCTACTATAGAATGGATGCCATAGCTTCAGCAGGTTCTTGAGAACTTGTCTAGGTACACATAAGTGTGTATAATTTATACAAGAACTATTGACAGCCTGAAGAAATCCTTGCTCTGGTTGTTTGGATTTTAAATGATCATTTATCAATTACATCTGCATAAACTTGCAATATGAATGCAATGTGTTTAAGTAATTAATGTTTCACAGTTCTCAGATTTAAAGTTATGAAGTTAAAGTTATTCAGAAGAAGAAGAAGAAGAAGAAGAAGAGGAGGAGGAGGAGGAGGAGGAGTTTGGATTTATATCCCCCCTTTCTCTCCTGTAGAAGACTCAAAGGGGCTTACAATCTCCTTGCCCTTCCCCCCTCACAACAAACACCCTGTGAGGTAGGTAGGGCTGAGAGAGCTCCGAAAAGCTGTGACTAGCCCAAGGTCACCCAGCTGGCGTGTGTGGGAGTGCACAGGCTAATCTGAATTCCCCAGATCAGCCTCCACAGCTCAGGCAGCAGATCAGGGAATCAAACTTGGTTCCTCCAGATTAGAATGCACCTGCTCTTAACCACTACGCCACTGCTGCTCCCATGAATGCAACATGAATGCAACATGTTTAAGTGATTAATGTTTCACAGTTCTCAGATTTAAAGTTGTAAAGTTAAAGTTATTTAGGCTTATATGTTGGTAAGATTAGCCTTCTTATCTGATCCACCTACCTCATAAGTAAAGTTGTAATTGATCTAGATTTTATCAAATGTTATGTATTTAGTTTTTAAACTTTTTAGGTTAAATATTTTTATGGGCTATTGATGGACTATGATATGTATGCGTAGTGGCCTTTGGCTAATAAAGGTTTGATTGATGATGGTATGAATGCAACAAGGATTTTGGAGTTGGACACCTCATCGTTACTATTAAGAGAAACAAGGAAATGAAAACACAGCAGGGGACAGATAGCAATTACATTATGAAAACATTGCAAGACAATTGAAATTAATTAACTATATGCCCCAGCCACTGTCTGTGAGGTTCCTGTGAGCTTCCTAACAGAGCTGTGCGTTTCCCTCGCTGACGCTGACTGCACTGTTTACTAGTTTTCTAGTGATGCCCGTTCCCACTAATATGTATGTGCAATTCTGTGAGTTCTCTGGGAAAATATCATCTAAACAGGGATATAAAGTTAGACGTAAGAGCCAGTCTGGTTTAATGGCTAGAATGTAGGACTAGGACTGGCAAGACCAAATCTTTTCCCAGACATATCATTTCATGGGCAACCTCGAATCAATACCTATCTCTCACACTGACCTACTTTACAGGGTTGTCGTTAGGATAAAATGAGGGAGATGAAGCCCAATGCACACCAGCTGAATTTTTTATTTTATTTTATTCGTCAATCATTTTTATTTGGAAAGAAAGCCCAATTCAGAAAATTAGACAAAAATTACTTTGCTGAGCTGAGTTTCCCCTCTACACAAACTCGATAATGATACAGAAATAAAAGCAAATGTGGTGAAATTGTCAGATGCTGCAAAAAGAAAAAAAATCCTGCCTGTTGAACTGGAAGTTCATTTTTATTATTATTATTTAATTATTGTTTATCATTATTATTTAATGATTTCCTTACAACAGCTCCTGGATTAGATTATTGAGATGAAGGGCCCCTCATATATCTTGTTAAATAAATTAATAGAATCGCCGAGTTACCTGGTAGGGCAATTCGTCTGACATGTGGCCACTGAATCTACAAAGACGGGGGGCTGCTCTCTCTCTATATTTTATGAAACATGGAAAGTGACTTTTAAACACTCTCAAGTGGTATAAACCTGAAGTTGTTTAGATCTCTCTCTAGTAGGTTAAACAAGATTTCATGTTTTCCCCTGTATACCAGGCCTGTCACTTTCTAACCTCTTTATTTCCCCCCGTTTCAAGTTCTCTGCATGACTTTGCTCCTTGTTCAAATTAGTTTTCTGCGCATTTGCAAAAATACTGCAAGACTCAAGAAAGGACGACCCACACAGTAAAATGATGATTGACACTTTAATAAATAAATAAATAAATAAATAAATAAATAAATAAATAAATAAATAAATAAATAAATAAGACAATGCACTGATAAGGTAGGGCTGCATCAGGTGAGAGTCCTGATCGAGCAGTAGAATCCATATCATTCCACACTACAGGTGAAGGATCACATTTTGGAATGTTCCCTGATGTACAATGCTCCCTGCCAACAGAAAGTTAGCTCAGCCAGCCAGAGACGTAGCGGGGGGAAATGGCGCCCAGGGCAACACCTGCTCTGGCCGCCCCTCCCCACCCCCGGCGCCCCACTTACCTGAGCTGACTGTGGTCCCGGGCACCCTGGTGGGACCTGGTGGGGCAGGGCCAAGGGGAGGAGTGGGGGGGATTATCTGCCCCTCACGTGATCCCCTGGTGTGCGCCCGGGGACGTGTGACCTTACATGTCCCCATGAGCACTCTGCCCCTGCAGCCAGCCAAAAGTAGAATTTGTCTCCCTGCTCTCTCTGTCGGCTTTCTGTATGCATAGACTTTCTTTTTTTAACCCAAAGGAACATTCAAAGTCTAGGAAGGAAAAAGACGAGCACCTGTTTTTTGACTAACACTGCCTCCTTCCCAAGCCGCCGACACTGCAGAACAGAGAAAAGCAATTTTGATTGGTGAAACCTTGGAGGGATGGAAGAGTTAAATCATAACCAATCTTGTTAAGGAAGGATGGAAGAGTTAAATCAAACCAATCTTGATCCTCTTTGATCTGAGATTGCCAATGCCTTAGCAGACCAGGTGCTCGGGAGCAGCAGCCGCAGAAGGCCATTGCTTTCACATCCTGCAGGTGAGCTCCCAATGGCACCTGGTGGGCCACTGCGAGTAGCAGAGAGCTGGACTAGATGGACTCTGGTCTGATACAGCTGGCTTGTTCTTATGTTCTTATAAGGCCTGAATCTCAGTTGGGGTCCTTTGTGGGAGTTGTTTAAAGAGTAGTGGGAAGATCCTGTTGTAGATTCCCCAGCATTTTGCCTAGTTAGACCTGATGGGCGGTATGCTGTTTTGCCAGTGTGGTGCAGTGGTTAGCATGCCAGACTAATTGGAGATGGGAGATCCAGGTGCAAATCGCCACTCTGCCGTGGAAGCTTGGACTACCTACATGCCCTCAGTCTAACCTACTCCACAGGGTTGTTGTGAAGATAAAAATGGAAGCAAAGGAAATGATGTGAGCCATTTTGGGTCCCTGTGAGTAAATAAGTAAACCAAGTGAGTAAATAAGTAACCAAGTGAGTAAATAAGTAAATAAATAACATCTCAACATCATGCTGGTGGGGGATGATGGGAACTGTAGTCCATAACATCTGGAGGGCCACGAGTTTGACACCTATGTTCTAAGCAATAAAGTCAACTTTATTTGCTGCAAAGCAGGACACACACACACACACGCAGAGAGAGAGAGAGAGAGAGAGAGAGAGAGAGAGAGAGAGAGAGAGGCAATTAAACAAAAATGCAGTTGGAAGAACAACACCTAAAAATGACACTAATGGAAGTAATAACAGTGCCCAGATGTGTTTCACCCATGGCTATTCCTAAAGCCCACTTAGTTGTTTCATTGTGAGATCACACTGTATTTTGATTCATTTCCTCCAAGAGTTGATTCAAGTTCCGTGGCATTTCTAAGATGGCTTCCGCCTATACCTTTGGCGTCTTATAGCCTTAGGCTTGTGGGAGTTTGCAGTAACACCACTGTTAGCAGTACTTTATAAGCTTTTAGACCAGAGATAGGCATGTGTGCTGAATGCTACTATGTACAGGTTTTGTCGCCCTGGAGCACAGTTGAGGTGCAGAGGTTGAGGAAAAAAATCATATGCTTTCACATTAGAAAACAATCCTGAATGCATATGGGAATTATCATTCATTTTTATGTGCTGCCTGTGTCAAAACCATAATTTTGTGCATTACTGAATATGGTACTTAGATACAAGAGCATTTATAGTTCACTGAACGACTACCATCCAACTTTTAAATGGATGCGGGGAGCAATACTAGGTAAGCACTAGGACCCAGACAGAGCATTCTGCAACAAATAAGATCCAGCAAATTGAGTTCTGTGATAGAGGAATATGCAATTTATTAACATCTTTTTGTGATACAGAGTATAGAGCATCACTGGACTGTCATGATGTCACTTCCTGATGTGTACCAGGAAGTGAAATTGCAGCAGTGTGTCCCATGACATTACCTCAGCCCAGCCTCCAAAAGCTTTTGGGGGTTGCCTATCACATGTTGGCTTGCTTCTGTTTTAGGAAGCTACCACAGAATTGTGCAGCATGCAGCTGATGTTGCGGCAGTTGCGCCTAATATGGGCACAACTTGTCTAGCTGCTGTATTTTTCCTCTTTGATTGCGTTGAAAAATAAACCTCTTTTGATCTGGCTCAGACGAGGAACTCTGCGGCAGCTGTGGGTAGAGCGTCCGTCTAAAGTAGGGGGTGTTCAACTCTGACCCTCCAGATGTTCACAGACTACAATTCCCATCAGCCCCTGGCAACATGCTGATGGGAATCATAGTCCATGAAAATCTGAAGGACCAGAGTTGGACACCCCTGAGCTTGATGGTAAAACTAACAGAACAGAAGAAAGAGCCTGCTGGATCAGACCAGAGTCCATCTAGTCCTGCACTCTGCTACTCGCAGTGGCCCACCAGGTGCCTTTGGGAGCTCACATGCAGACTGTGAAAGCAATGGCCTTCTGCTGCTGCTGCTGCTGCTCCAGAGCACCTGGTATGGTAAGGCATTTGCAATCTCAGATCAAGGAGGATCAAGATTGGTAGCCATAGATCGACTTTTCCTCCATAAATCTGTCCGAGCCCTTTTTAAAGCTATCCAGGCCATCACCACCTCCTGTGGCAGCATATTCCAAATGCCAATCACACGTTGTGTGAAGAAGTGTTTCCTTTTGTTAGTCCTAATTCTTCCTCCCAGCATTTTCAATGTATGCCCCCTGGTTCTAGTATTGTGAGATACAGCCCTACAGTCAGGGGTCAGAGTCAAGCTCTGCTTTCAAAATGATGGAGCTGAACTCTCCATTTCATTTTCCTTCTTTTTAGCCTTTTAGGGTTTTCACTTGACCCAAACTTCAGCATTACAGTGCAGCTTAGTAGGAAAGAAGGAGGACAAATAGGAGTCATGGGCCAGAGGCTGCCGGAATCTCTCTGCACTTTTGCACTAGCATGATGTATAGGGATGCCAGCCTTCAAGTTGGACCTGGGGCTCCTGGAATTACAGCTCAATTTCAGAATACACAGATCAAATCCCTGGAGAAAATGAATGCTTTGGAGGGTGGACTTTATGGCCTTGTCCCCCACCAAGGTCCTCCCCAGGCTCCATCCCCAAATCTGCAGTACTTTCGCAACCTAGAGCTGAGAATCCTACCCCCTTCCACCTTCCTTCCACCTCCTGCTGGGGGCCAGAGAGGACTTTTTTTTGGTGGTCAAGTCAGTGCTGACTTACGGCGACCCCTGGTGGGGTTTACAAGGGAAGAGACATTCGGCGGTGGTTCGCCATTGCTTGCCTCTGTGTCATGCCCTTGGTATTCCTTGGAGGTCTCCCAATCCAAATACTTGCCAGAGTAAAAACCCAACGTCACTCAGCAAGCTTCAGTGGCACGAACAGGGATTTGAAACTGGGTTTCCCAGATCCTAGTCCGAAACCTCAACCACTATACCCAGAGGTGGGATCCAGCAAGTTCTCACAGGTTCCCGAGAGTAGGTTACTAATTATTTGTATGTGCCGAGAGGGGGTTACGAATTGGTGATTCTGCCACGTGATTTTTGCCTTAGTTACACCCTTCCTCTCAGCAGTAGCACACAGAACTTGAAGCAGTCTAGCAGGAGGTGCACCGGCGTGCGTGGCAGCCTGCACCTGCATGCATTTGTTTCCCACCCAAGGACCGGCGCAGCGGCTGCGTCCTTGCCACAGCCCCGCCCAGGAATGCCCAGCCCCCGGAATGCCCGGCCACGCCCCCATTGTGCCCCGCCACAGTTTGAATCCCACCACCATGGGAACCTGTTACTAAAATTTTTGGATCCCGCCACTGACTATACCACACTAGCTCTCCCAGGGGGGAACTGGCAAGCCTAAATAGAGGAAAGGGAAAGGAGTGGAGGAATTGGGGTGGCACCAGTAGGAAGCGCAGCGAGGGTGAGGTGTGTGCAGATGCCACTCCCACCTCCTCCTACCCCACTGCTGTTACCATGGGGAGCACATGTTTATGCCCCTGGGTAGAAACTGTTCTTACCAGCGTCTTTTCTGGGATTTACGTCTGAAGAGCCATTCCCTCTGGAGTGACCTCCTGCATTTCATGGGACTATCGCAACAAACCTTAGTGGAAATAAACGGCTGGCAAGACAGACCTTGCAAGAGAGAAGAACGTTGTGCCCACCCCCGTGCGTATGTGCAAGAGGAAGGAAGATGCGTGAAGAGGAGGAGGAGGAGACAGACTCATTTTGTCTTATTGCAAAGACTCCTTTTAATAAAAAATTTAAGCCAGTTTAGCCTCTGAGAGGGGCTCTTCCCCTTTCAAAGGAATCCAGTCCCTCTATTCCCCTTCTCGGAGTAGCTCCTTGCCAGGAATCAATCCACCATGTCTTTTTTTCACCCCCCCCCCCCCCCATTTTGTGGGCCCCACCAGAGACTCCGCGCTTGCATTCCCTTTGAAGTGAGTTCTTCTCCGTGCCGGAGGGCAGGGAGTATGAGGATGGAAGAGTTGTTTTTTTAAAAAATAAATATATGAACAAATAATAACCAAGGGGAGGAGAGGAAAAAAAACCCACAACCCTGCCAAAGCTCAACTTTATACGTCTGGAAGAAAAGAGACAGATTTAAAGGGATATCATGATGTTCTAAGACTATTGAGATGCTAAGACTTCCCTCAACCCCATCTTGAAAAATTCTCTCCAGAAACAAGCATTGTCCTGGGATCAGAGTTAGGCCAGAGGTTTGAGCCCCTACTTTGTTTCCTGAGCCAGTGTGCGGAAGTGGCTAGAGCAGTGATTCTTAGGGGGGGGGGGTAATATAGGCTCCTGAGGGTAATCTATAAATATTGGAGGGCATTCGGAATTTGGGGAGGTGGGATTTTAGATTCCCCCACCCACATGCAAAAGCTTCCGAGTCCTGACTCCAAGCAAAGGGGAGTTGTTTGGGGGTCAATTTGCATGTAATAAAGTTGTCAACATGTGTTTCTATCAGACATTCACTGGGAGTTCTGCACTGGGAACCTAATCCTCAGGACCATTTAAACCTAGTTCCATGGGAATGTCAACTCAATGCATGGCAGCTGTAAAAAAGGCAAACTCTATGCTGGGGATCATTAGAAAAGGAATTGATAATAAAACTGCAAAGATTGTCATGCCCTTATATAAAGCAGTGGTGCGACCGCACTTGGAGTACTGTGTCCAGTTCTGGTCGCCGCATCTCAAAAAGGATATTGAGGAGATAGAAAAAGTGCAGAGAAGGGCAACAAGGATGATTGAGGGACTGGAGCACCTTCCCTATGAGGAGAGGCTGCAGCGTTTGGGACTCTTTAGTTTGGAGAGGAGGCGGCTGAGGGGGGATAGGATTGAAGTCTACAAAATTATGCATGGGGTAGAAAATGTTGACAGAGAGACATTTTTCTCTCTTTCTCACAATACTAGAACCAGGGGGCATTCATTGAAAATGCTGGGGGGAAGAATTAGGACTAATAAAAGGAAACACTTCTTCACGCAACGTGTGATTGGTGTTTGGAATATGCTGCCACAGGAGGTGGTGATGGCCACTCACCTGGATAGCTTTAAAAGGGGCTTGGACAGATTTATGGAGGAGAAGTCGATTTATGGCTACCAATCTTGATCCTCCTTGATCTCAGATTGCAAATGCCTTAACAGACCAGGTGATCGGGAGCAACAGCCGCAGAAGGCCATTGCGTTCACATCCTACATGTGAGCTCCCAAAGGCACCTGGTGGGCCACTGCAAGTAGCAGAGAGCTGGACTAGATGGACTTTGGTCTGATCCAGCTGGCTTGTTCTTATGTTCTTATGTTCTTAAACCTGACTTAGACAGGGAACATGGAACATGGAACATGAAGAGAGGCAGCTCTAGACTTCTCCCCAGCACTGTCATCCAAATGCAAAATGGCCCCAGGGAGCTGCTACTTGCCTCGTGGGGAAATTTATGTGTCACCGTCAGTATTTGTTAGGTTTTTCCAGAGATGCAAATTGTGACTTTGCAAGACCATTTAAGCTGAGAAATAGGCTTCCCAGCTACCAAGACACAGCAGGGAATTCCCTCTACTCCAGCTCCAACCTCTTGCCCTTGAGAAAACTGAGCAGCAGGAGAAAAAAAATGGCCTCTACAGTGACTCTCTAGGAATTCCCCCTGGTTTCTATGGTAGTTAAGATAGAGATTAGGGGAAATTCCTAGAGCATCACCCAGAAGTGACATCACATCCACCCCAAACTCCACTCTCCCCAACTACTTTTCCCTCAAATCTCCCTGCATTTACCAAGGCAGTGTTGGGAACTCCACTGGGGAAACAGCATTGGGGGGAGAGGCTTTACTCCTTTCCACATTTGTAAGGTGACCAGATTTTCACCTTTTTAAAGCGGGACACCACTGGGGGGTGCACACACGCAGCCGCAGGAGCGCACTGCCTTCTGGGGTGCCCCCCTGTTTCCCGCCCTGTCACAGGGGAGCGCCCCAGAAGGCAGTGCGGCAACCTCCCGCACTGCCACACTGCTTTCTGGGGCGCTCCCGTTTCCCGCCCTGTCACAGGGCAAGAAAAGGGGAGCGCCCCAGAAGGCAGTGTGGCAGCCTTCCAAAAATCGGGACATTTTAAAAACCCCACGGGATGCGGGACAAATTAGTCAAAAGCGGGACTGTCCCACCAAAAGCGGGACGTCTGGTCACACTACACATGTGCCACTATCCAGATTCAAGTAGGTTTCACACACACTTGGGAACTGAGGACCCAGAAGGGAACTCCAGGGGCATGTCTGATAGAAAGCCCTTGTGGCAGGCATGAGGGCTTTATCACGCATGAATAATTTCTGCTTTTGCATTTCCTCCCAGCCCTTAAAGAAGTGGCACAGAGCAAATAGGGATCCAACTGAAAAGAACTAGAAGCTAGCCACTGGGCACAAAGATCGCATTGAATGCTGCCCAATAGTTGTGTCTTTATGCATATATCATAAGTATACTGATGTAAATTTACTGTATTTCAAGTGATAGAATTTTATTGTTAAATGCTGAATGGATAAGGAAGCACGGGGGGGGGGGGAGGGAGGAGATTCTAGTCAACTGAGCATGCCCTACTGAAAACACAAGGACCGAGTGCACACTGGCATGAGCACACAGATAAGTCCTGTCCTGTAAAGAGCAGCTAGATGTGTGAGCTGAGGCCACTGAAAAGCATTGCATTTGAGATGATGCAAAGGAACAGGGAACTTCTGCCTGCGTGGTTCACAACAGCAGCGGTTGGAATGAGTTTCTGGAAATTCTCCAGCAAATACTCATGTACCTGCACAGAAAACTGTTTATTTCCAGGTGTACCATTAAAGACAAACAGAGGGCCATCTTCAATTCACAGATAAAGTTTAGTGATGGAATAAAGAACTATTTCCCCATAACTGTTTTTGATGGGAACCATTTTCCATTCAGGGCTGGTTTCTCTGGGCCAGTGTTGGTTCATTAAAGTTCCAGTGACCACTCACACGTCATTTCTGCTTTTCACGTCCAGTTACTTTTCATTACTTCATTCTATGTCAAGCACTCTAGTGAGCATGAACAGCCTTGCAGGTGGCATTGAAAAGTTATCTCTTTCTCCCTTCCATTTTGTCAACCACTGAGGCTGGGGACGGCCGTCTCTTGTACCCTCCCCAGAGGGGAGGGCAGAAGGGACTGCCAGCTGGGAGCCCAGCCAGTGGGTGGGTGGGGGCGGGGGTGGAGCCAGGCAGGGGCGGAACGGAGGGGCAGGCCTTGTGGAGGTGTGGCCACACCCCCAGTGGCAGGTGGGGGTGTAGCCCCACCCCCTGAGCCCCACCCCCTGAACTCCCCTCATAAAAATTCTATACGTCCTTGGGTTAAGAGCAGGTGGATTCTAATCTGGAGAACTGGGTTTGATTCCCCACTCCTCCACCTGAGTGGCAGAGGCTTATCTGGGGAACCAGATGTGTTTCCACACTCCTACATTCCTGCTGGGTGGCCTTGGCCAGTCCCAGTTTCCTCAGAACTTTCTCAACCCTACCTACCTCATAAGGTGTGGGGAGAGGAAGGGAAAGGAGCCTGTAAGCCACCTTGAGTCTCCTTACTGGAGAGAAAGGTGGGGTACAAATCCAAACTATTCTTCAAAGCACTTCTGAGCCTCCCTTGCCTTGAAAATCCTACAGGATCTCTATAAATAGGCTGTGACGTAGCACTTTCCACATGTATTCTAGGGAGCACGTCAGTTCCCCAGTGGGCCAAGCAAACCTCTCTGGGGCCATAGCCCCTTCTCCATGCATGCAGGGAATTTGATCAAATCAGGCCCCACACATGCCTCCCATTCACATAAGGTGGGAAACCAGACCCCTCCTGCATACTTTGTCATGCATGAATCAGCAAGCAAGGTCATTGAGGAAACAGTTGCCGCACAGTGGAGGGACATCGTTGCTTCTAGGCCGGCAGGGAGCAGCAGGCCAAGGCGAGCGGCTTCCTTTTCTCCCTGCATGCTTAGCTCGATCGTACCGAGGCCACGGCAGCATGTCCAGGGTGGTGGTAGAGCTAACTGGGAGGAGGGAGGTTTAGCCCATGTTAATTTGTACACATTGGGGGAAGGCAAGAATTAGCGGGGAGGAGGAGGCCAAAACATGAAGCTGCTGGGTTTCTCTCTGCCCTTTTCCCTCCTCTCTTTCCCGTTGCCAAAGCAGGAATACAAATGATCCCAACAAAGCCCCGGCCATCCTGAAACCCTGTAGCCAATTAGAGACTATCAATATTTAATCAGCTCTCCGCTATTGTGCAGCCGGGGCTGAGCTTCTCCGGCCTTGCCACGCGAGCTCTCTTCCCCATCGCAGACACACTGTTATGACACATAATGATATTGTCAATGAATAATTTACAGCCGCTTCCCCCACCCACCCACCCCGTCTCTTCCCCCTTCCCTTCATCGCTCTCCGCATGCCCTTATTAACAGAAAATGTGCGACCAGAGAAGTTTATGTGCGTGGGATGGAGACACGGCCGTGCAGAACAAGCCTCGGACCCGCTGGAGTCGCTCTGGGTCGGCTTCTTGGTTTCGTTGTGTTGTGATGAAGAATGCCAGATGCAGATAACTTTCTCTCCCTGAGCTACGGCAAAGCTGGTCCCTAAGGCAGGGTAACCATGGACTCAAGGAGGTCACTTATGCAGATAAACCTTTTTGGGGGGAGCGATCTCAGAGTGAAGGTTGTCCATCAAGAGTTCGAGATCATATTTTGCCTGTGTTGCGCCACCTGCATTGGCTCCCAGTTGAGTTCCGAGCCATCTTCAAGGTGCTGGTGTTAACCTTTAAGGCCTTATTTAGCTTGGGACCCTCGTACCTGTGGGACCGTCTGACCCTATATGTCCCAGTTTGGCCAATCTCCTGGTGGTCCCCAGCCCCTCAATGATGCAGCTGGCATCTGCCTGGTGGAAAACTCTTCTTCCAACTGTCCGGGCCCTGCGGGATCTTGGTGAGTCCCGCAGGGCCTGTAAGACTGAGTTGTTCACCGGGCTTTTGGGGAGGCTGGCCACTGATTCCCCCCTCCGTTAACTAGGTGGCCCCTATTGCATCTATGGGGCCTTCCATTCTCCTCTCGGGGGGGGGGGTTAAATTGTCGGACGCTGTTTATTATCTATGTACGCTGTATTTACCTGGTTTTAGTTATTTAATGTTATGGAGCCATATTTATTTTTATATTTGCAATTCCGATTGTGCTCTTCCTGTATGTTGTGTTTTTCTGTCATGCTGTACCCAGAATAAATAATAAGAGTGGCTAGGAAGTGCAAGGGATGGGTCACGAACAGCGTTTCTGGCTGCAAAGAGGAGTCCAGAAGTAAGACCCAAGCAGTGTTTGCCTTGTGGGCCAATGCAAATGGATAACATCTGGAGTAAATTCAGAGTCATGTGACCGGAAGGGCTTTCTGGGCACTGGACTTTGGGAGTAGGGCCAATGTGTTTGGGAGGCACCTTTTGTAGGCTATCTACTCAACACTCAACAGCTGGAACAAATAATCCAGATGAAAGGAACAGGAGTTAAGAAGAGTTGAAGAAGAGTTGGATTTATGGAGGCTCAAAGGGGCTGACAATCTCCTTTCCCTCCCCCCCCCCACCCCACAGCAAACACCCTTTGAGGTAGGTGGGGCTGAGAGAGCTCAAAAGAACTGTGACTAGCCCTAGGTCACCCAGCCGGTGTGTATTGGAGTGCACAGGCTAATCTGAATTCCCCAGATAAGCCTCCACAGCTCAAGTGGCTGAACAAGGAATCAAATCCGGTTCCTCCAAATTAGAGTGCACCTGCTCTTAACCACTGCTGCTTAAGACTGTCATGTATGGTTGTCATTTGCCTGATGACAGTGGGTGTAGTAATGCACTGCTGACCCAGCAGCGCCGTGGTAGAACGTTGGG
>NW_025950405.1:0-14751 GCF_021028975.2 Sphaerodactylus townsendi
GGGGAAGGGAAAGGAGTTTGTAAGCCCCTCTGCATGGACTTGGCTGGGTCAGAAGTGGCAACCCATAACCACTTTCAGTAGTGCAATCCTATGCCAAGCGACTCCAATGAAAGCTCATTAAAATCAGTGGGATGAGAATGCCTTAATCCTGCATAGGATTCCACTGTTATTCTGGCCATCTCATTTAGGTAGATTATGTGGTAGGCCCAGGGGTATGTTTTCAATTCTTCTCTTGGAGACGGGGAGTTCATGCCCCCGATCCTTTTAAGAAGACAAAACCAGCAGCAACAGGAGAGGGCAACTCCTCTCCCGTCTCCAAAGGCCTTCTTTCAACAGCAGAGAAGGGAAAATGTCAACAGAGAATCGGGAATAATGAACGAAGGATGAAACAAAGATGAAAAAACAGCCCAGCTAATGACTGGGCATGGAGGGGAACTTTGAAGTTTTATTACTGCCAGACCTTAAACTCCATCTGAACAGATACGTTAACCCCAGAGTGTGTTCAACATGATCCTTCTAACATGAGTTTTTGCAAGCGTGCAAAGACCAGGTGATCCCGACAGGTTTTATCCAGCAGCAGTTGTGGAGGAACAGTTGTGTGTATGTGGGAGCAGTGTGTGTGCAGACTTCTTTGCTCAAGTATTTCTCTATATCAAACCTAACAATCAAATTAGCGTTTTAAGATATGCAGTGAAGCGGGGAAGTTATAAAATACAGAAAGAAATTCAAACCTTATGTGAAGCTAGTTCCTCAGTGGTTATCATCCTGTTCACGAGTTGCAGTAACGCACCATGCAATCTGCGTCTATTTTTCTTCCTGCACGCATTGAGTAGTTCTCATGTTGAGTTTAACATGTTTTCAGGATATGTACAGCTTAATATGTGATTTAAACCCCATATTTATCCTGGTAGTAAAGTTATTTGTAAAATGAAATCACAGAAATCATAGAATCATAGTGTTGGAGGAGACCGGAAGGGTCATTCAGTCCACCCGTCTGCCATGTAGGAACACACAAAGTATTCCCAACAGATGGACATCCAGCCAGCGTGAGCAGGTGCACTCAGAGGCGTACCACCTACGGCAACATGGGGCCACCCATGTTGCCAGGTACATGCCTGTGGGGCGTCCAGCAGGCTACTGCCCCCCTCGCCCACCGCCCACCTGCTGCTGCCACTGCCACTGCTGCTGTTGGCCACTGGCCGGCAGGCCGGCCGGCCAGCTGGCCATTATCTCCCTCACTCACTCTTTACTTTCCCCTCAGGCTCTGAGGCTCAGCTTCAGGGAAGCTGCTGCTCGGGCAGCCTGTCTCTATGACTTTCTTAAAAGGGAAATGCTCCAAAGATTGCTTAAGCTGCCAGCCGGTGGGGGCGGGGCAGGCGGGGCAGGGGAGTCTGCCATCCCTGGCCTCGGAGAGCTGCTTTTATAAGCACTGAGGCTGAAGGCGGGGCTTGGGAGGCGTGGCCATGCCCCCAGGGGAGGGTGAGGACGTGGCCCCACCCCTCAAACCCACCCCATAAAAAAAATTATACCTACATCCCTGGCAACTATTACCCAGTCGAGCCATACCAGGCCAGGCCAGACCTTTCAACACACACTCCTTGCGAAATGAGTTTGACTTGCCAGTTGCATGGGAATAAAAGCTTTTTATGCCGAAGCTAATTGCCCATTAATCTTGCTTCCCCTGCCCCCATCAGCCAGAGCTTCCACCACCTCCACGAGAGCAGGGAATGTCTCTGCATTGCACAACAGGAACGTATAGTCACAACAATAGGCTTGCGGTGTTTTGAGAGCTGTTTATTGACCAATTTCTCGCCCCCTTGGAAGACCTGGCCAAGATCATGCTTTCAAAGCTGAAAATTCAGTGCTGAGGGCAGGGCATTGAAGTCTGAGCCACAATATTTTTGATAAGGTTTGGCATTTGATAGGCCCGGCATAAGTTAATTTTATTTCCATATGAGACATACTTTAATTGTGTCCCTTGTTCAACTGTGCATGCTTGGTTTTTTTTTGGTTAAATGGAGGCATTATGAGAAATGCACTTTTTTTTTAAAAAAAAAAAGCTCAGCAGAATAGCTCAAGTGCAAACAGGCTGACCAATTTATAGTTTCAATAGAGGTTGGAGTTTGAGGAGGGACCCTGAGAAGGAGAGTTTGGCTTTATACCCCACTTTTCTAAACTGTAAGAAGTCTCGAAGTGGCTTACAAGCTCCTTTCCCTTCCTCTCCCTACAACAGGCACTTTGTGAGGTCTGTGGGCAGTGGTGGGATCCAAAAATTTTAGTAACAGGTTCCCATGGTGGTGGGATTCAAACTGTGGCGTAGCGCCAATGGGGCTGGGCGGGGCATGAGATGGGCGTGGCCGGGCATTCCGGGGGCAGGGCATTGTTGGGTGGGGCTGTGGCAAGGACGCAGCCACTGTGCCGGTCCCTGGGCGGGAAACGAATGCACGCAGGCGCAGGCTGCCACGCACGCCGGTGCACCTCCTGCTAGACTGCTTCAAGTTCTGCGCGCTACTGCTGAGAGGAGGGGCATAACTAAGGCAAAAATCACGTGGCAAAATCACCAATTAGTAACCCCCTCTCGGCACACACAAATAATTAGTAACCTACTCTTGGGAATCTGTGAGAACCTGCTGGATCCCACCTCTGCCTGTGGGGCTGAGAGACTTACTGAGAGAACTATGACTGGCCCAAGGCCACCCAGGAGGCTCCATGTGGAGGAGTGGAGAAACAAATCCAGTTCACCAGATTAGAGTCCACCACTCTTAACCCCTACACCACGCTGTCTGTCTGAGGAGGGTAGGTTTTGACGAGGGACTTCAATAGGGAATGAAATCATAAATCCAATCTTCCAAAGCAGCCGTTTTCTTCACTGAACTCTGCCACTTGAATATCAGTTGTAATATCAGGAGATCTCCAGCCACCTCCTGTAAGTTGGCAACCCTAGAACATAGGTCGAATCCCCACTTGAAATTTGCATGCAGATCCAAACCTGTTTGTTGTGAAACCGTGTCCTCTTCATCAGAGTTTCTCCCTCCCCACTGCAGCGAGCACACAGCAGAAACACCCATTTGCAGAACTCTTAGCAATCCCCACTACCAGGTGAGCTCACTTTGCCGGTCTCCCCTGATTGGCTGGCATGCCTTGATGAGGCGGGACCTTTTCCCACTGCGGAAACATACATTGTAGGGGCATGATAAAAAAAAAGGGGGTAAAAGTTTAACATTTAACTGTTTAACTGTGCAAACAGTTGATCGTTACCTGTATAAACCATTAACGATTCAAAGTTACACGTTTGACTGTTTAACATTTGCGTCCCCTTCTGCTAACCAATCGCAAAAGTGAAAATGAAACCAAGGAAAGGCTGTGCGCGCATCGCAGTGCTGATTGGTTGCCTGAATTCCGCTTCACACTCCAGGGCGGGAAATGAGTCACGGTTTCAACCCCCATCCCTCCCCTCGGATCAGCTCTAAAATGTGTTAATGGGGTCTATGCCACTTGCAACCAGGTCCTGCCAGAACGCAGATTAATGGGGAGAACGAGTGCCAGAAACGGAATCTGCCATGCAAGCAGTGGGGAGGTTGTCCCTCAAACCTAGTTAGTTTGGTTCTGAAATCTGGCTAAGACGGTAGTGGGGATTTGACCATACTTGAGTTTTCTGTGGAGAACCTGCAACTCCCATTTGATTGGAAGTTCTTGAGGTAGACTCAGACATGAGGGGAGAGATTTGTAATACAAATGGTTGCTCCATAGGACCATTCCAGATTGAGAAACGGCACAAGAAAGAGAGACTCAAATCCTATTGCACAGCAATCTCACTGTGAATCAAGCTCCTGTGTGTCTGATTTGTAGAAGAAGAAAAAGACCCATCCACCGGGGCCTCCATTCACGGAACTACCAGCATCACAAATGTTTGACCCCCAACCACGAGGCTTGCTAGGAGACCTTAAACCAGCTAGACCAAGATTAAGTGGTTCCATTGGTCCCTAGTAAAATGTAAAAACAAACGTCATACAATACATTTAAAAAGACCAAACAAAATAACCCCACACAATGAAAAGTGCCCTGCAGGCACCCCATTTTAACAAAAAAGGATGTGGAATTGATTCAGCTGGCCCAGGTCCCAAGCCACAAGACCCTAATGAGGAGTTCTTCTCCAGCATTATTCCATTCCCTTCAACAAACATAGGATTTCTTTTCACTGTTACCACCAGAACAGAGAGTCTAGTACTCTGGACTGCCGACACTCTTGCGTTTACACATGCGGAATAATGCAGTTTCGATGCAGTTTTCAACTGAATTGTGCTGTATGAAATGGCAAAACTCACTTGCAAACAATCACGAAAGTACATTGAAAGTGAATTGAAAGTGTATAATTTAGTGGGTCTGAGGTCCCTTCCGCACATGCAGAATAATCCACTTTCAATGAACTTTGCAGTTTGATTTTACTGTGCGGAATAGGAAAATCCACTTGCAAACAATTGTGAAAGTGGATTAAAAGTGCATTATTCTGCAAAGTGCATTGAAGTGGATTGAAAGTGCATTATTCTGCATGTGCAGAAGGGGCCTGAAAGGGTCTCAATTTTTGTCTTTTCAGATTAAGAACTACCGTATTACTCCAAATCAGCACAGACATAAGGGAAGCTTTGAAACTTGTAATTTTGCTCAGTCTTAATAAAAGGTATGACACGGCTTCTGTTCCTAGGCTCAGTTATTGTGTCAGTAGAAGTTACCTCAAGAGGGTTCTTGTGACGATAAAGATACAGGGGGAGAAGCACGCTACCTACCCAGAACTCCTTGGAGGAAAGACAGGGTAAGGTTGCCAAATGCCACCTTCTGAGTTGGGAAATTCCTGGAGGTTTGGAGTGGAACCTAGCATAGAAGAGAAGAAGAAGAAGAGTTTGGATTTATATCCCTCCTTTCCTGTAGGAGACTCAAAGGGGCTTACAATCTCCTTGCCCTTCCCCCTCACACCCTGTAAGGTAGGTGGGGCTGACAGCGCTCCAAAAAGCTGTGACTAGCCCAAGGTCACCCAGCTGGTGTATGTGGGAGTGCACAGGCTAATCTGAATTCCCCAGATAAGCCTCCACAGCTCAGGCAGCAGAGCGGGGAATCAAACCTGGTTCCTCCAGATTAGAATGCACCTGCTCTTAACTACTACGCCACTGTTGCTCCCCGGGTTTGGAGAGTGGAGGAAGCTCAGGAGAGATGTGATGCCGTAACATTCACCCTCCAAAGTAGCCATTTCTCCAGAGGAACTGTGAGAGTAGCCAAGTGTCGGTTGGCCACTGGTGGTGGTTGGGAGTGGCGTAGGGTTGCCAGATACAGGTTGGGAATCTCCTGGAGAAGTTGGGATGGAGCCAGAAGAAGACAGGGGCTTAGTGGGGTACATAGCCATAAAGTGCATCCTCTAAAATATCCATTTTCTTCAGGGGAAATGATCTGTCTAATCTGGAGATGACCTGTAATTACCAGGGGATCCCCAGGAGTCCTGCATTGTTAGCAACTGATGTATGTAATCTGGAAACCAGTAGTAATTCTGGGGAAATTCCAGGCTCCACATGGGAGTTGACAGAGTTAGATGGCGTAACCATGGAATCTGAGATAACATGATTTAACTCTGGGATAAACTTTCCAGCATCTGCAATAGTTCTGTTCTAGCTCTGCAGAGGAATTGAGACAGGGTGTTGATTCCATGAAGCCTATTTCGAGGGACAAAACTGTGTTTTGGGTCTCTTACTGGCAGCATTTCCTCATAGGAGGAACAGCAGAACAACAGGATTGGTGGATATACAGTGAAACCTCGGTTTACATTGCCTTCGGTTTTCATCGGTTTCGGTTTTCATTGGTTTCGGTTTTTATCTATTTTTTCCGTGAAAAAGTTGTCTCGGTTTTCATCGATTTGCCTCGGTTTTCATCGATTTGCAGTAAGGTGCAGGGGTTTGTGGAGAAAAATCACCCAGACAAAGCTGTTGCAGGCCATGTCTGCAACTTGTTTAATGACAATGTCTTGCCCCATTTCAGACAAATCTTAAATTGGCATCAGAAACAGACCTCTTTGGACAGCTTTCTGGTGCGACATTGGTCCACTGGCTCTGAAGCTGGTCCTAGTGTTATTGTTTGCTACTGTTTTCAGCATTTCAGTTTGTTACTGTTTTCAGCATTAAACACTATGTTTGTTCACCGAAAAATGTGTTTTTTGGAGTGCCTAGAACGGATTAATTGGATTTACATTGATTCCTATGGAAAAGTTTGCCTCGGTTTTCATCGGTTTCGGTTTTCATTGATTCTTTTCGAACGGATTACCAACAAAAACTGAGGTTCCACTGTATGCCGTCCAGAAACATCATCCATACCTTTATGAGAACGCCTGTGTTTGGTATCTGCCTGTGTTTGGTATCTGCTATGGCTTTGTCTCTGCAGAGGAATGAGGTGTGAGCATTAGAAGCCCTTGGTATTTGAGGGCTGGATGGGAGCAGCTGCCCGAGTAGGATTTATTGCAGCCTGGTTAGAATAGTGTTGGTTGGGCCTTTCCTCAGGGGCTGTGCATTAGCAAGGTAGACTCACTTTTCAAGAGGCTGCTAATTGAGCAATCTGCCACACTAATGGGAGAACTAATGAGGGGGACCGTTCTGGGGAGGGACTCCTTCCTGTGCAGGCTGAGGAACGGCTGTGGCAGGACTTGGACTGGCCTTTCAGGAGTCAGGAGGCACTCTATCAATGTTCATGCCGTAACCTTGAGACCCTGCAGCTCTGGGGACCAGAGCAGCCTTTAGAAAGAGTGTGGGATCAATTTGCGAGGCAGGGAGAGGGGCTGGGCCGCCTTTCAGTGAGCAGGGAGACCCAATGTTGCTATTTAGATTTTTCACGTTAGGGACCTAATGTTAGAGAGACTGTTTTAATGACCAAATGCTGGGGACCATTTTAGGAACCGAAATATTTTCTGCTTTTAGGACCAAAACCTTTCCAGTTTTGGTCCTAAAAGCAGAAAATATTTTGGTTCCTAAAATGGTCCCTGGGATATCTGAATTCATAACCAAAAAGAAAAAGATCAGAACAAAAAACTAGCTTCAAAAAGAACAATCTCTCTGATCCAAATTGCATAATTGGCACAAAAACAGAAAAACATGTACTTTTTTTAGAAATTTTAAGTAAGCATAAATTGAACAGTGAAACAGATCTAACAACAATCCTCAACAACACAAAGATGTGATCCGTTACAACTTCATAAGGTGACTATCCGTATTAAACCTCTAGCTAATCAAATTAAGAACATACCTGTTGGATTCCTGACTGCAGCTTAGGGAAATGTTTCCTGGTCCTTCTCTGCGTTTGACATATTCTTATGAAGAAACAGATTACGTTACTGCAGTTGGAAACTAATACTGGAACATACTAACCTGTTGGATTTCTGTTTACAGTTCATGATAATACTTCCTTGAGTCCTTCTCCATGGTAAAGAAAAGAATATTTAACCGATTCAAGAACAAGCAAATTACTTTATGAGTGGAGCTGGATATCCAAATTATACATTACACTCACCTGTAGGATTTCTGACTGTATTTATAAGTTAAATTATATTTCTATGTACCTTTATTTGATTAGCTAGAGGTTTAATACAGATATTCACCATATTAAGTTGTATTGGAGCACATATTTGTGCTGTTGAGGATTGTTGTTCGATCTATATCTGAATTCATCCCAGTAATTGGCTCTGAAGTTAATTTGCGTGGCTATGTGCAAACTAACTTCATTTCTTTATCTGTATAATGGGGTTAAACGGAGTTTGCGTTAATGTTGATTGGAACAAAGATTTTAAGACACAATGCTGATTAGAAAACTCCGTAAGGTTACACGGAGACAGCGACAAAGTCTCAGCTGGTCAACATCCTCATTGCGGAAGTGGAAGACAGAAGAGTAATTCCATTCTAGATTAATGTTCTGATCTAATTCATCTCTAAGCAGTTGGAATCTGGCCTAGACTTGGCTTCCCACCCCGTGGGAGAGTAAATGGGATGTTCCATTCTCCCCAATACATCAACCAAATTACTACTGATCCTTTGCTGAGGCTTTACTCACAGATCTTCTTGCCACTCCAACTCTGTTGTCTCTTCCTCCCCAGGGCTATGGAACAAGCCCTTGCATAATTTAATTCAATTGGGCACTGTGGTCCCTGCCAAGGAAACTGACAGATGGTGAGACCTTTGATCTCTGCCTCCATCTAAGGCTGAGCTTTGATTTTTTTTCCTTAACAGAAAAGTGTTTTTCCAGGGCTGTTCAAAAGATCACAAAGAACACACAGTCTTTTGAATACACCAGATCCCCAAATTTCTGTAGTCAAGGAACATTATTTTCCCCCAAAAAAATTTAAATGCGTGGCACACTTGACTCTTTTACTTTCCTTTAGGAGTTTATGGGTAAGAATGACCACAACATGTTGCTGGGGGGGGGGGGGGGGGTGTGGGACAGTAAATTCTGCTGAAATTTGTTGGAAATAAGAGCTCCTGGTAGTTGGAGATTATCCCTATTCATAGTTAGCAGAGTGGCACGGGTGGCTAGAACACAGCAGAAGCCTTACCTCGTGTGCATGCGTGTGATGGATCCCAAGGTGCGGCAAGCTTACACAAAAGAAAGTCGGAGTCAGTTGTAGTTTCTAATCTAATAAAAAGAGTATTTATTAGTGAACACCATTCTGGATAGAAAGATGGAGAGATAGGTTCACTATGCTATCCTAATCTAGCTGGATGGGGATGGATGCACGGAGCGTCCATCCCTCCTCTAGGCATGGTAGGAATAAGATGGAGAGAGATGTCGAGGAGGAAGCCGGAAGGAAGTCCCTGAGAGTATCAGTCTAACATCAAAGGGATAGCGCCAGCATGATAGAGTAAAGGTGTCAAATCCCTAGGTCCCTATCTAGTCACTGGCTATCTATAGTAAAAACCTCTCTGTAGGTTGAGGCAGGAAACAGCGTAACAGTGTAAAGTCCTTCACTTCCAACAAAATTCAGCATAAGATGTGCTCAAAGAATCCAATGACAGCTGCTACAGAGACGGGACAGAATGGCCTTCCTCGGTCGAGAAGAAGACAAGGTTAGAAAGCAGCTACAGAGTTTGGTAACTACTAGATTAGATGTGGGGCAACTTAGCAGCTCTGGACTCTTGGGCAAAAAGCAAGGCCAGGCCCAAGCCAAAGGCATACCCTAAATGAGGTGGGCAGCAGCTCGCTCCCACCCCACCAGCTGCTTAGCTCAGGCCGGGACAAGGCAGGTGCTGGTAGAACCAGTTTGGAGAGTCTGCTCTTCTTGTTATTTCTCCCATCTGTGAAGGGAGCAGGGCTGTAGGCACTTCTGGTCTCTCCACATAAGGCCCTGGACACCAGTTGCCGATTGGCTAAGATCACTCCTTGGCAGAAAACACTGGAGCATGAACTTTGTGAGAGGATTCTAACACAGCATGTGTTACATCACTTGGAGACAGCAGGATTCTATTTTCACCTTGAGAAGAAAATACTAACTCTGCTGGAGGAACAAAACAATTTTCCTCTAGGGCAGCAAAATAGTTTGAGCAAGCCTGGGTTTTCAGGGAAGCGATGGAACAAGGGTTGCCTGGCAACCAGGAGATACCAGGGAAGACATGCACGGGTGGCCGGAGGGTGATGGCATGGTGTCACCTCTGAGAAAACCTGAAAGTGAAACCTATCTAGGTAGGGTAAAATTGTAGAATTGTGGGCCATTCCCAGAGAGGACTGACATCACTTCTAGGAAAACTTGAAGTCAGTCTTCTCTAGGCATCGCTGTGACTTTACCATAGAATTCTAGCCAATAGAGAGACATTATGTCACTTGTGGGTGTTCCCAGAAGTGACATCATGCTGTCAGCTGATGACCATTTTTATTTTACTTTTCTTCCACTGTTGCTCAGAGTGGTGATGGGAAGTAACCAGCTACGGCTAGGGAATCCCCAATCGTCACCCTAATTAGAATAGGATTCTATGGTGAGCTTTTGATATAAGACAGCCAGCCAGGGCTGCTGAGGCCACTAGGCAACAATTCTTTCTTGGACCCTACTACACATCACTTAGGGTGCCCAGCTTCCAGGGTCGTTTCTGCATGATAAAATTATACCTGTGTACCACCAGTTTTTTTTTAACCTGGGTATATTTTATCCTGGTTTCTCCCTCCACACGGCCACCTATTTCTTTCCAGGAGCCGAGTTAGGACCGGGAGGTAATACTCTAGTTTCTTCCATGTGAGCCCGGGTCTTTTATATTTACACTACAAGTGTATCCCCGCATGCACAAACCTCTTGATTGGTCAAGAGCAGCGAGGCGGGAAGCATAAACCAGTTCTGCTCCCATGGTGTTTGCATGGCAGCAGGGTCACCCCGGGGTATTTGAAAGGAATCACCAATTTGGCGATTTTTGGAAATCCCGGGCTAAGGGAAATATCGCGGGTCAACGCTGAGGCAGGCCCACTTCAGCACGGGGGGCCATGCAGAAAACTTGCACGGAGCAAGATATTTCACTTGCCCATCCCGGGATATTTGGACCGTGCAGAAACAGCCCAGGCGAGCCTGGAATTATTTTGGAATTAAAACTGATGGCCACATTGATTCCCCTAAAAGAAATGGCAGCTCTGGAGGACAGATTCTACAGAGACCACATCCCACTGAGCTCCCTCCTCAAATTCTGCCCTTTCTAGGCAGCTTTATCAATTTATGTATCCAGAACTGGAAAGCCTGCACACCACCCTGCACACTAACCTAAATATCACATAAAAGCAATTGCATGACTTGCTTGCTTCTATGGGCCCCAGGATGATAAGGACCCTCAATACTTTGGTTGCATTTCTGCTATTGTTCTATACTCCGTGGTGACCTGATCTCTGCTTCCTTGGAAGACCAAACATTGGTTTGAACTGTGAATGGATACTGGCCTTTCCTCACCTCACCTGAGGCGATTCTCAGTGGGCCGCATGGAAGTATTTACTGCCTGGGCAGCATGGAGGAGTGATGCATGAGGTGGAATGTCTCCTTTTCCACACTATAAAGGTCTCTTTCCCGCCGGGTGTTTCCCTCCACATTTTTCCGATTTTCATGCTCATTTCTCTTTATGCCCCTCCAGTGACCCAGAGAGGGCCGTAAACTTTAATCTCCATTGGCACGAGTCTGGAGACTGGCTGCCGAATGGGGCAGATGTTCATTAATACACTTCTGGCTGTTTGTGTGCTGGTTTGAAGCTGTAGACTTAGGACCTGAATTATGTATATGTTTCGTATATGTTTCGGTGTTATATGTTTCGGTGTTGATTGGACTCTTATATGTTTCGTATATGTTTCGGTGTTGATTGGACTCTTCATAAAAACTGAACGCAGGACACTTTGTGAAGGAAACGGCTCAACCTCCCCCCAAGCCGGTGAGGGAGCTGGAAGAGAAAAGAGCAAACCCTTCTGTGGCTGTAAAAGCTAGAATTGTCAGCCACAGCTGACAAACTCCTGAGAGGAATTGGAGGGCAGGGATGGGCATGCTGACATTGCACTGCTGCATGATGTCACTTCCCAAGAAAAACTGGAAGTGATGTCATTATATCATGGGTGACCATAAACTGTAGATGTTTGGGCTAATCTCAGCCCAGCATAATTATGTGACTCCAAAATAATCATTCCAACATAATCACATCAGTTCTGGGTTTTTGCCAGAGGTGACATTGTGCACTAGGGAATACCATGACCACCTCTTCCCTTAGTAAGTGGCAGGAGCCCTGGCATGCTGGCATTGTGGAAGTGGTCAACCGGCAGCTTTTGGGTGCCATTAAGGGCAGAAATATTGGGGATTGAAGCTCCGAAGAAAGGTCTACTCAGTCACAAAACAACTACAAATGGCACTCTTGCTCATATATACTGGTCCACATCTTGAGGACTTCCAAGAAGGCTGTGCCAAGGATGATGGAAGCACGTTTGTTATGGCTAGACTGCTGACCATAGCTGACCAGAGGAGGATGAGGGAAGGAAAATGGGGAAATATGGGTGGGACCTTAAAAATGCACTTCTTCCAGTCCATCTGGCATGCAAACACTTTGGCCCCTTCCGCACATGCAGAATAATGCACTTTCAATCCAATGTACTTTGCAGCAGGATTTTACTGTAGTTTTATCCTCACTGGTGATTAATCCTGGGATAGTCACCTGAAATATCCAGGTTCCCTCGAGATCTCCTCACAGCCGAACCACAGAACACAGATCAATCCCGTTTCTGTCGCTCCCCAGCCCTTATCATGGGATTTTCCTGGACCTGATTGTAAATGCACCTTTTTGAAAAAAACACTCCAATGGGAGCTAATAGGAGATGGGGGCTACCCATTTGAGGGTCCATAACTTTGGCCCCCATGAACCAAACTTCACTAAACCTGGGTGGTATCATCAGGAGGGTCTCCTAAAGATACTCTGAAATGTTGGTGCTGCTAGCTTAACAATTGCACCCCAGACAGCAGGCACCCCCCCAAGGGGCAGGCCTAGATGTCTTCACTAGAAACATGCTGTAGTGAGGATGTTGGAACCTGGATGAAAAGGTGCCGATTCTTTTGAAACTTGGTTGTATCTAGGTTAAATTTTCAGTGGGAATTCGGCCTGTGTGGAATAGCAAAATCCACTAGCAAACAATTGTGAAAATGGATTGGAAGAGCGTTATTCTGCATGTGCGGGAGGGACATTTAAATTGCAATTTAAAAAAACAGACAAAATTTGTGAAAGTGTGCTTCAAAGCAGGTGAAAATCAGGAAAATGGGCAACCTGGGGATGATGGCCTGTGGAATCTTCAAACACACCCTGCCCCAGTTTGAATGTCAAACTTGAGAACCAGTTTGTGCAGCAAAGCAACCAAGATTCTCTTTACTGCAAGTGAGCTAGAAAAACAGACTGGAACGTAAGGCACTGGGGGCAGGAAACAGCCAGCAGAGAGCCTCACATAAGCAGTAGGAGGAGTAGGAGCCTGCTGATATGTGCTGCCAGGTGAGGCAGAGGTGAGGGATACTGGAATTCACATTGATTCCGAATAAGCAGCCAGATCTTTTGGCTTCCCGGCTGCATCGTATTCCGTATGGAACTCCTGGCTTGTTTCTTTCCCCCCTCGAAATGGCTTTTCAATATTGCTTTTCATCAAGACGGCAGGTTAAATGTCTGAAGGAATAAATATCTCGAGACGCAAGTCGCAGACAGGGTTTGGTTTCTTCTGCTGGGTAGACGGCATGGGTTTGGCGTGACATTGCCCCCTTCCCCGCCCCCTTCCCCACCTCCAGCCTCGCTGCTCGCCCTAGACAGAACCCTGTGGCGTTGACCTTTTCACATCCAGAAGGGATGTTGGTGGGGGAAAGGGAGGGAGGGGAAGGAGGGGGTCATGGGTGGAATGGAAGGGCCCCCCTGCTGGACTTGCTTGCAAGGGGGACATTTCCTGCATGGATGGGCTTTTAAGCAGGGAAAGAGGGACTCAAATTGTCTTGATGTCAGCTGTTCTAAAGCCTTAAAGATGAAAGTGTGTGTGTGTGTGTGTGTGTGTGTGTGTGTGTGTGTGTGTGTGTGAATGAGAGACAGATTGTAGATGCAAGGGCCTCTTTCCAACAATAGGTTGGTTGTCCTGTACCATGAAAGGCAAAGGATGAAGAAAATGGAAGGACAAGAGATGCCATTAGGCACTCCAGCATCCTCGGCATGGATCGTAACATGGTTTTTACACTAAAGTCATTTCAATTTTTTTAAAAACGACATCGGAACTGAAGAGAGAAGGAGCCGGCTCTCGTAGAATCCTGAACCCGCCTGCATTATAAAATGTTCATAAACGTTCCATCACCTCCCCCCCCCCTTGCCGCCACCCCCTTCCCCGTCCGATGCAGTCACCATATGAGTACGGAAGTTCTGCTTTCCGTATATTTGTTCCCTTGGGGCTGGGAATGGGGATTTTATTGCCTCTAATAAATATTATGATTACAACATAGCAAAATTTGCTTTGTCTCTGCGCCCCCTCCCCCACACTGGCTCTGATCAGCCTGCCTGGCAGTCAGTAGCCAGTGTATGTTATTATTTCTGTTTATAGAAACGGACATTGGACTTTGCCGATATGCAAACGGGGCTTGCGAGTTCCCCTTTTCCCTAGAGCAGGGGTCGGCAGCCTTGACCACCCAAAGAGCCATTTGGACCTGTTTTCCATGGCCCCGAAGATCTACCAAGCCAGAGAGGTGGCTCACCCAGCCGCCTCTGGTTTGGCCCCTCCACTCACCTTTCCTTCCAGTGCTGCTCTGTAGGGCCTGCCCAGTGCCATCGCCTCTTGCACTGTGGGGGGCAACAGCACAGGGCAGGGAAACCCCCTCTGCCCGATGGAGCAGGCAGCCGCCTGCTCCGTGGGGCAGAGGGGAGATGGTGGCTGTGGCCTGCCTGGTGCCACCACCTCTCACGCTTCGGGAGGCAGTGGCGCCGGGTAGGGAAATCCCCTCTGCTCAACAGAGCAGGCAGCCGCCTGCTCCGGCAGAGGGGAGATGGCAGCTGCAGGGATGGCAGAGGGGGGATGGTGGCTGCTCTGAAGGGACACGCCCACGCTACTTTCCGACCTCCAGGGATTGGAGGACAGCGTGGGTGTGTCCCTCCAGCCCTCCAGAGCAGTGCTGGAAGGAGAGGTGAATGGAGAGGACACGAAAAGCGGCACTCTCACACATGGAGCCGCCTTTGGTTCGGCCCCTCCACTCACCTTTCCTTCCAGCGCTGCTCTGGAGGG
>NW_025950406.1:0-14742 GCF_021028975.2 Sphaerodactylus townsendi
CACTTTGGCTGAGTTTGCCTTTGTTCCTAGTTTTAAGAACAAAAAAATGAGACATTTAAGCTTAAAGTCTATCAACTTCCAGCTGACTTGCCTACTGGACAGGGTATAGTAGGAAAATAAAAAAGATGGATTGATATAGTGGGTCACAGGAGTGAATTGCGAGTGGTGGTACATGCCGTGTTCTTGGTAGTGCAAGGGCCCCAGTATGTGCTATGGATGTCACTCTATTATTGCCAGCCCTTTGCTGATTGCCCAGGTTCACCTTTCTTGACAGCCTGTAGAGCATAGGTGTCAAACTCATGGCCCTCCAGATGTTATGGACTACAGTTCCCATCATCCCCTGACAGCATGATGCTAGCAGGGGATGATGGGAACTGTAGTCTATAACATCTGGAGGGCCGTGAGTAATTTGTTGTTGTTTATTATTGTCATTACTTTACAGCCCTATCGGGGGTGGTTGGGACAAATTCGCCTGGCAGATTTGCTCTCCTGGCAGAGAGGCATATATGTTGGCAGCTGGCCGTCAAGGCCCTCCATGGCCCGGAGTTCCATTGGCACAGCGGGGGCATTCTGGAGGTGTGGCCGGGTGTAGAGCCAACATTAGTTGGCTTTGCCTGGTCTTTACCTGTTGGAACACTGATGCCAGGGGCTTGGACTTATGCCATCCTTATGGAGTGCCTGAGTAGTATTGTTATACTCTGTTATTTTATGGGTGCCATCCTGAACATTTTGAGATATAGACTGTGGGATATAAATATGTCCAATAAATCTGTATGGTTTCTTTTGGCATGATGGGCAAGATATGCCCACATAAATCTCCAGCTCCCTTCCACGGGGGCTCTGTTTATGATACAGTGAATTCATGTAGAGCTTGCATCAGAGGTGGGATCCAGCAGGTTCTCACAGGTTCCCGAGAGTAGGTTACTAGTTATTTGTGTGTGCCGAGAGGGGGGTTACTAATTGGTGATTTTGCCATGTGATTTTTGCCTTAGTTACGCCCCTCCTCTCAACAGTAGCGCGCAGAACTTGAAGCAGTCTAGTAGGAGGTGCACCGACGTGCGTGGTAGCCTGCACCTGTGTGCATTAGTTTCCCACCCAAGGACCGGCTCAGTGGCTGCGTCCTTGCCACAGCCCCGCCCAGGAATACCCCGCCTCCGGAATGCCCGGCCATGCCCCCGCCGTGCCCCACCCAGCCCCATTGGCGCTACGCCACAGTTTGAATCCCACCACCATGGGAACCTGTTACTAAAATTTTTGGATCCCACCACTGGCTTGCATGTATGTGCGTACACCTGTTTGAAGAAAATAGCCAATGCATATTCACTTTACCAGGGAAACTGGGGTCTGGTGCATGGATATCTGTGGGTTTTCAATCACACACTCAGCTGTACATGTCTTGAATGAACATGGACATTATTCAATGCACGTATAAAGAAAAATCAAGTGTACTTGGATTATACATTTACTTACTGTTATTTGTGAACAGGGCTCCATCCAATGAAGAAGTCGGAAATTCCTCCAGTAGCAGAGGACTTGGCAGAATGGTGTTTTGGGATTCAAAAATTAGTGGAAGGGAATTGTAAGATCCAGGCCGTCATTAGATTAGTAAGCACTTAAGTTCTGCTAAACACTGCACAATATATAAACAGATAATTCCATTTCACCTTGGAATACAAATTCAAGACCCAGCACCAATAGTAAAAGAGGATGTGAGTGGGCGTAAGAGGAAAATAACCAAATTCGGGTACATTGTTGAAGAATGTTGTGGGAAGGGAGGATCTAAGTGGTAGCTGATACCGACCTGACCCTTGGAAAAGGCCTTTTTGCTTCGCTTCTCTTTCTAAAGGTTTCCTGATCGTACTGCTGAAAATCGGTGTACTTCGCAGCCTGACACAACTGAACTTACTTTGTGTTGTATTTTAAAGGAACTGAACTGCTGCAAGTATCCCTATTTCGATATCATGAAAAAACTTTCATTGCATTCCCTCTAGACCTCAGAAAATACAGCCCAAGTCCTTGGCATATAGCCAGTGAGGCCCCCAAGTCCCTTCCCACCAACAGGTACAGTCTGATCTCATTGCAGCCCTCTAAGGTGCCTGAATGTCTTGCTGGGGCGCTGTGAGTTCACAACTATCTCTTTGCAGTGTCCTTTCTGGCCTCAGTGGGGATTTTCTTCTCTGTCGGGTGATCCTTATTATTGGCATCTTTTTCTGACTGTTCTTACACTTCAGTATGGGAGGACTTGAGGCTTTTATCTCTTCCAGGTCCACCTCAACCTTCTTGATGCCTTGGCTGCTCTCCAGCTGCATCTTGGTATCTTTATCATAAAACCTGCTGCCAAAAACATTAGTCAGAGGCTGATTGACTTCCAGTCACTACTGGAAGTACCTCCAGTGGCTCAAGAACTGAAGAACATCTTAAATTACAAATTAAAATAATCCACCTGGCCCCAGGCTAAAACGTAAGCCAACATGGAGAGTGCTCTGAACCCATCTTTGCTCCACTGACAGCACAGAAATGTTCTAGCAACCAGAAAACCCAATCCAGTACTAAATGAGATGTTTGGCAGAGGTTTTCCCTCTTTAAATCTTTTGGCGAGCAAGTTATTGTTCAAAACACACCGGAGATACACTGGAGTCGTCTTATGAGTTAGAGCACACACGTTGCTTGCAAGATTTAGAAGAAGAAGAGTTTGGATTTATATCCCCCCTTTCTCTCCTGCAGGAGACTCAAAGGGGCTTACAATCTCCTTGCCCTTCCCCCCTCACAACAAACACCCTGTGAGGTGGGTGGGGCTGAGAGAGCTCCTAGAAGCTGTGACTAGCCCAAGGTCACCCAGCTGGCGTGTGTGTACAGGCTAATCTGAATTCCCCAGATAAGCCTCCACAGCTCAGGCGGCCGAGCTGGGAATCAAACCCGGTTCCTCCAGATTAGATACACGAGCTCTTAACCTCCTGCACCACTGCTACTCCAATTTAGCATGTTTGCAAGTGTTGGAAGGAGAGGAAGGGGGAACTTGTGCCACTGAGAAAAACAAACCCACTCAATATTTGTAGATGGCACCAGAATGAAATGTGGAGGAGAACTGAAACTATGAGGAATGAGAAAAGCGGCTGATGGATTGACTCTCAAGCACAAGACAGATCCGTACAATCCTTTCTGGCAAGTTGCCTGATGGCAAAGTCTCCATTGCCTCGGAGTCACAGAGGAATCCATTTTATGGTGCCAAATTATTCAACCAGTTTCATGCTCAGTCAGCAACTTAGTGAGGATATACGATTTGCCGTATCATCAGTACATGGATCATACCGACCCAATGTTATTTCTGTCTGATTAATCTGATAGCAATTGAGCGCCTCTCCCAGTGTCTGCCTGAGGTAGGATATGGATGTGAATCAGCTTGTACAGGCTCATTCTTGATAATGCTGAACAAATAGCAGAGAGACGGAGAATGCACTTCCACCATGTGGCACCGATTCCTCCTAATTCACGAAATGTTGCCTGTTGTAATATATCCACATCTTGGCTGGGTGGTCAGATTACAATACTCCTGGGAACATATTTGCACGTTTATGATGGCCTGGGTGTTCACAACATTTGTACTTAGGTTGTCTCTTGGCCTCGATCCAGTAATGGTTGGCTTATTTGGATTTCATCTAGCAAATAGACAAACTGTAGACTGCAGCAAGCCAATCGCTCAAAAAGCCGCTGCAGCCAAAGGAGCTGAGAGCCTGCCGCCGTGGTAGCTCAGGTCAGTCATCTCCCAGCTCAGCACTATATCTTCGATCTGTAGCCAGCAAAAATAATATCTGCCTTTTAACCAAGTAATGTGAGCTCCCAATGGCACCTGGTGGGCCACTGCGAGTAGCAGAGAGCTGGACTAGATGGACTCTGGTCTGATCCAGCTGGCTTGTTCTTATGTTCTTAATTGACAATAAATTGGTTTATTACCAAATCATTGTAATAGGTGCTTTTTTGTGATACTGAGGAGTTAGATACAACTTGATAAATCAAGGCTGCCAGTGTTGTTAGAAGGCTATCGTTGATGTTTTCTTTCTCAGCACAGTAGAATCAGAACAGCCTTTTAAAAAGTGAGATTTTGATTTACACTCCACACTATGGCTCATTCCGCACATGCAGAATAATGCACTTTCAAACTGCTTTCAGTGCTATTTGAAGCTGTGCGGAATAGCAAAATCCACTTGCAAACAGTTGTGAAAGTGGTTTGAAAATGCATTATTTTGCGTGTGCGGAAGGGGCCTATGTTACCAACCAGAGCTTTAATTGACAAATGGAACAATTTAATGTTTGCATGCTCAGTCCTAGCTGATTTTCCCTAGTGGTACCACAAACCGACGTTAGACTTAAAGATCCCACCAAAAGAGGAAATCCAGAAGGTTAAATCCCCAAGAAGGAGGAGGAGGAGGAGGAGTTTTGGATTTCTATCCCCCTTTCTCTCCTGTAGGAGACTCAAAGGGGTTTACAATCCCTGTGAGGTGGGTGGGGCTGAGAGAGCTCTCAAAAGCTGTAACTAGCCCAAGGTCACCCAGCTGGCGTGTGTTGGAGTGCACAGGCTAATCTGAATTCCCCAGATAAGCCTCCACAGCTCAAGCCGCAAAGTGGGGAATCAAACCCGATTCCTCCAGATCAGAGTGCACCTGCTCTTAGCCACTACACAACTGCAAGATTGGTACCCACAATTAATAGTCAAACAGGAGATACTGGGAGTTCTATGACGAGAACACACAGATTTCCCCCCTAGCATTTATTTGTGTCAGAGTCTGAGTCATGAGTGGAAGATTGAGGTTGCTTTCATGCCAAACTATTTTACTTACCCAGAATTGCTCTGGAGAACTGCCATTTGCCCCACCGGGAGGACATTTAGGTACAGATATTGTGTGTAAAGGTAATAGTTCCATGTGATATGCTGACAAGTGTGCAGTAGAAAGAGACAGATCTATCTCCATTAAAGGCATGTTCAGAACCCCAAACCAAAATTCTGTGTCGGGGGTGCAGGGGCAATCAGTAAAGGGTGCGTGCCTCTTGCAGAAACTTCTCATGTCTCCCTTTGACAGCTCTGACAGTATTGGCACACTTCTGGAATGTCTTTTGTGCAACAACCAAAAAGCTTACATAAGATAAAAGTTGGGAATAAGCAGCTTTGGAAGAGTTGATAGGGTGCTGATAATGAAGAAGTCCAATTAATCCTCAGCAGACTTGCTCAATATAAATGTTACAGCTTGTCTGTAGTATCAGCCAAGTTCCATTCCAAGTCATCATCCTTCCACCTCATCTGTATAAGGAACCTCAAACATCCTAAGAAGAGTAATGTTGAATATTTCATGAGCTCTTGTTCGAAGCTGTGCTCGACATTTTATTTGAAACTGAGAACACATTTTCTACTTAAGCCTTATATGGCTTTTTTAATATGATTATGGGTTCTTTTAAAATCACCCTTTTTCGTTTCACAATGCTAATTTCTTTTATGTGGATTCTTCCATGTTTTCAAACTAGTGGGAGAAAGTAGAAAGGGTTCAAGAAACAAAAGGACATAGCAATTATTACATAAATTTTTGTAATAATTTTTCACTTCTCATCATTAAGGGACTATTTCAGATGTGGTATAACTTGTATTATTGTATCCATTTGTTCCCTGGAAGTGACAATGATAAGGTTCACAAGATCATCCCTGTTGGCGATATAAATCCAAACTCCTCCACCTCCTCCACCTCCACCTCCACCTCCACCTCCACCTCCAGCTCCACCTCCACCTCCTCCTTGTGGCAGGAAGACAAAAAAAGGTAAGGATTAATTTGTCCTTTGTTTTGGAAAATTATTATGTAGCATTCACTGTGTAAATTGCTTTCACTGAGTAGCTGAAGTAGAAAGAAAAATCCCTGCCTCAGTAGAAGCAGACACCAGGGATCCTGAGATATTTAATTTTCCCAGGATGCCTGATATTCATAACAGGTACCCTGTGAAATATATTTCCCAGCATCCCTGGCAAGGGAGCAGGTGCCAGGGAGCATTCCTGGCAAGGGAGGAGGTTCCAGGGAAAAGACCACTTTGCTTCCACTGCTGTAGCAGCTCCCATAGAAGCAGCCAGATAAATAAGGGTGGAGTGAGAGGCCCTTTTCACACTACAGGTTTAATCTAGATTAATTATTTGAGGCTGCTCCATATCCCACAAGTTTTCCACACTGCCGAGCCCCCTAGCGCAGATTAGATTTGCTCACTTACTGATTTGCGCCACATCTGGCCATTTACACCAATTTTCCCCTGCCCCTGGATGTATGTAAAGTTTTTTCAAAAACCCTGGTTTAACTCCAGATGAGCCCGGCTAGTGTGTAAAACTTTTGTGGCTGCTCCACTTTCAAGGTGCCCGCTTAAGCTGTGACACAATGCAACCCAGCCAATCGGAAGGCACTACTGAATTGGAGTTGCACGCGCAGATTTTTAGGTTTCGATTTGCTCTCACTCGCCTTTTACTGCTCCTCGCGGTCGGTCATGCTTTCCATTATCTCTCCGTAGCACTCGTTGGATCGGCAGGAAGGGAACATGGCTTATTGTTATGCTGTTTACTCGGGGGAGCTGTCCATGAGAGGCAGGGACCCCCCCCCCTTTTGATGCAACCAGTGTGTACTTTGGAGATGCTCTTGTAGAAGGAAGGGGATTCTCTTCTACAGTGGAGGGGTGGGGGCTAACGAGGCAAACTGGAACCCTGGGTAAAACCAAGTTGGTGCCCCCCCCCCCATGGGCAGCCACCACACCACGACCCATTTTTTTGCACCAGGTCATTGGTGCCAGCAGGGGGTGCATTTTTAGACATCGGTACCAGAATTTCAGCATATCATCAGGAGACTGATTTTGGTTTGGTGAGGTTTGGTTCAGGGAGTCCAAAGTTATGTACCCTCAAAAGGGTAGCCCCCATCTCCTTAGCTCCCATTGGAAAGGATGGGGCTACCCCCTTTGAGGGTCCATAACTTTGGTCCCCCTGAACCAAACTGCACCAAAACTGGGGGGAATCATCAGGGAAGTCTCCTGATGAGACCCTGAAAGTTTTGAGACTGTGCCTTCAGAAATGTGCCCCTCCAGCCTGCACACCCCATAGACAGCAATGCAGTAAACTCACTTCAGAACAAAGATTCTTGGGCAAATTTCAGGGATGTTCCTTCAGGGGGCGCATTTTTTGATGTATTAGTACCAAAATTTCAGGGTATCATATGGAGACAGTCCTTATGACACCACCCAAGTTTGGTGCAGTTTGGTCCAGGGGGGCCAAAAATATGGACCCTCAAAAGGATAGCCCCATCTCCTATTAGCTCCCATTGAAAAGAATGGGGAATGGGGGCACCCCCTTTGAGGGTCCATACCTTTGGTCCCCCTGAACCAAGCCTCACCAAACCTGGGGGGTATCATCAGGGCAGTCTCCTGATGATACCCTGAATGTTTTGAGACTATGCCTTCAGAAATGTGCCCCCCCCCCCCCCTTGGATGCAACCAGCCTGTACTTCGGAGATGCTCATCTAGGTGGGGGGGGGGGGGAGGAGAAGGATCCAGGCATGGGAATCAAACCTAGTTCCTCCAGATTAGAATGCACCTGCTCTTAACCACTACGCCACATTGAAAGTGATGCTGTTTCAGGGTGGGGGATAATCCAGCCCACAACAGCATCACTTTCAATGTTGTTTAACTAGGGACCCCAGATTCTCCCTTTAAGGTGGATTTAAAAGGAGAATTTGGGCTCTCTAGTTTAAACACCATTGAAAGTGATGCTGTTTGGGGGTGGATTCCAGCATCACAGCAGCTGCCCCTGGGGTGTGGGGGTGCAAAACTCAGATTTTGCACCAGGCTCCATTTTCGCTCTATGCCTCTGCCCAGAGGGGAGGGGCAGGGCATTGCAGTCTGCCATCTCCGACCTCGGAGAGCTGCTTTTATAAGCGCTAGGCCAGGGGCGGGGCTTGGGGAGGCGTGGCCATGCCCTGGGGTGGGTGGGGGTGTGACCCCCCTGAACCCCCCCCCCCAAATGTATACCTACGTTCCTGGAGAGGGCGCCCACCCTCCTTGTTCCCCTCAGGCCACTGAGAAGTGGGAAGATTGTGCCTGCTCTCCTTTCTCCCTGCACTATGGTGAGAAGTTGCCGTCTACTTTCTTAACCCTGCCCCCCCCCCCCCCACTCAGACAGTCAAGGTGGTGAGACATGATAGAGGTAAGGAGGAGCTGCCCTACTCCTGGCCTGCCCCTGATAGAGGGAGAGAAGGAGAAAGCAGGCTCCCACCAGCTGCCCACTGGGGTCAGGGGCACCTCCCAGTGAAACCCCGAAGCATTGGGCAGGTGGCTGGGAGTGAGGCAACCACTGACCACAGTCACAAAATATGCAGGTCTCCCAGGACGCAGATCACAAGTGTGCATTGTTTTAGAGACAGATGGATCCTGTAGGGACTCTGTACCCATCCCTCTTTCTTGAGTTTGTTTGGGGTTTTGTAGGGCTTGAGCAAGCGGGGGTCTTGGGGTTCAGGCATGGCTCCTGATAGGCCGAGAACCACTTTGTTAGCACTGAGCAATGGATCACTCAGACAGAGGAACCAATCCAAAATCAGCAGTTCAGTGAGACCATATGAGACCTCCTGTGATGCCTGACGGGCTGAAAGCTTCAGTAAACCTTTCCCAGTAGTGGTGCTATTTTGCCTCATAATTTGAGTCAGAAACCCTTATGCCTCCAAGCTGCACTAGTGGAGTGAAGGAACGGACTTAGCTTCCCAGTACAGGAATCCCCCACTTACCACAGCTTTCCTGAGATCCACGCTGCGGCAACGTCATTGTACAACGATACATACAACTGAATGGAAAACTCCTGTGTTGTGTACTACGGCTGTGCTATAGAGAGTGTCTTAGCCTACTGCATCGGTGTATGGTGCTCCGGTTGCACAGTAATGGCAGATAAGAAAGCGCTCCAAAGGTGATCACTACTGCACAGAGAGTTATAGAGCCCTCTCCCCTCCTTGGAAAGAACTCTATAATTCCCGAAGCCTAAAGAAAGCCCAAAATATTCTGAGAGACCCGTCTCATCCAGCACACCTCTCTTTTTGAACTGTTACCATCCGGCCCGAGCCGATACAGGTCTATCAAAACTAGGACAAAGGAGGCTTAGAGACAGCTTCTACTCTAGAGCTGTGGCTATGCTGAACTCAGCAACTTCGTGTTGATGTGTTTGGGGCTGTACAGGGGATGGGTGGAGGAAGGGGAAAGTGAGGATGGGGTATGAGTCTGAAATTGTGTGCATCGAGGAATGCTGCTGTAAATTTAATTGTGCATGAACAATGACAATAAAATGCTTATGCTTATCCTTAATATTGCTTGTTCTCTTCTACCATTCCTGAAGTCCAAGACTGCTATTCAACTGCTTTGTGTCATTTTTGTAAGCTTCGATAATTCATACAAAGATAATATTCTGTTTAGCACTGAAAGTTAAGACTTTTCAGGAAAAATCAGTGTAAAAAGTAATTTACCTCAAGGTGTGTCCAGCATCCTTCAGTCAGTCCTGTTTTTCTGCTGTGAGGAATTCTATTTAAAAGGCTCGAGCTATGTACCATCAGAAGACTTATGACCATCTTTTGTGCTTCCTTGTAAGTATTCCATTCCACTGGATTCAAAAGAGGAGTTGCACAAGAGCTGAGGATTCTGATGTCATTTCTTGTTCCTTTTCATCTTACAGAGTGAGCCTATGATCCAGCTGTGTTGGGTGGCTGTTCCAGAGTAACTTATGAGGGATTCCATTACCCTCAGCCTCTCTGTCAAAAGTACACTAATTGCAACAAAACCAGCCTAGTAGCACTGACCACCCGCCTCTCAGCGAGTCACTGGAAATCATTGCCATCCACCAGTCACAAAGACATTTGCTGTGATAAAGCCATTAGCCATGCATGAGAAACACAAATCACATGGCAGTGCTTGGAATGCCATGATGATGTTAAAGGGCCCTACTTCACACACAAATATTGGCACTGCGGCGGCTGAATGCCCTTGGCAGTCCATACACGGCCAACAATGACGCATGAACAGCCCTTTTGTCCAGAGGTAGACAAGGAAATAAGAAGTGTCATTGAAATCCACAAAGATTAACTCCTGACTCCGGAGTCGCGGGTTAAGAAGGCTTCACGTGTAAAACTGCCATAAACTGGATAATTGATCCAGTATCATCTCTGTGTTGACAGCAGCACCTCTCTAAGATCTCAGGAAGGCCAAAGAAAGGTCTTTCTGAGCACCTGAGATCCTTTTCACTACAGGTAGCAGAGCGCGGTTTGAACCTGGCGCTTTTCTGCATGTGTATGGAATGCTCTGCCCCTTAGCCACCATGATCACTGCTTATAAAACACCTGGGGTTCTAATTCTCTGCTGCCAACAGGAAATACCTGTGAGGGGATGTTCACTGAAAGGGTGGAGTTAATGAAGTGCTTTTTTTAATAAGGTTCAATGAAGTTTCCCTCATTCCCACACTCACGACCATCTCTCCTGGTAGTACCTCTAGATGAGGATTCAGCTGTTCGGAGAGATAATATGTTATATCCAGTGATTCATCAGAAGAAGCAAAAATCTTTGTTTGGTTGTGGTGGGGGGGGGGCGGCCGCCCATATGGGGGGGGGGAAGCAAAATCATAATTTGCCCCCAGCCTCCATTTTTCTAGATGCAGCGTCTGGGGCTCACAACTGGCACGAACTGCCATCCCCTCCCCAGCAGTCCTGTCTGACTCTGGGGAAGTTGTAAACCAGTGGCCATGTGGCTTGTGAGAGTGGGTCTGCAGTGTTCTTCCATCAGGGGCACTGTACTAACAGAAGAGGGAGGTGAGGGAGATTTTGCCCCCTCTGCCACATCAATTAATCTACATGCTTTCCAAGAGACCAGGAATTAACTTTCCATGTTCGAAGAGATTATTTGGGGAAGTCGCGGGTATGGGAAGGGGAACCTGGGAAAAGACCCACAATCTTTGTACTGAGGGATCTCTGGATCTAACCAGTGGTGGGATCCAAAAATTTTAGTAACAGAGTTCCCGGGTGGTGGGATTCAAACTGTGGCAAAGCACCAATGGGGCTGGGCGGGGGCACGACAGAGAGCGTGGCTGGGCATTCTGGGGGCAGGGGCATTCCTGGGTGGGGCTGTGGCAAGGGCGCAGCTGCTGCGCCTGGTCAGCAGGCGGGAAGCGAATGCATGCAGGTGCAGGCTGCCATGCACGCCAGTGCACCTCACTGCTACTGTTTGAAGTTCTGCGCACTACTGCTGAGAGGAGGAGGGGGCGTAACTAAGGCCAAAATCCCGTGGCAAAATGCCAATTAGTAACCAGCTCTCGGCACACACAAATAATTATTAACCTACTCTCGGGAACCTGTGAGAACCTGCTGCTGGATCTCACCTCTGGATCTAATAACTAATATCTTAAATATGTATTTAAAGAATATTTAAATCCCACTGTTATGTAACTGGCCAAGGAGGCTCATAACAGTAAATAAAATAAAATCCATGAAAACAGTAAGAAAAACAAAATCAAAAAACCCAGAAGAAGAAGAAAGAAGAAGAAGAAAGAAGAGGGAGGAGGAGGAGGAGGAGGAGGAGGAGGAGGAGGAGGAGTTGGATTTATACCCTGCTGTTTTCTATGGCAAGAAGTCTCAAAGTGACATACAAACTCCTTCCCTTCCTCCCCCCCACACCAAACACCTTGCGCGGTACTTGGGGCTGAGAGAGTTCTGAGAGGTCACACACAGCAGACTTCGCGTGCACGAGTGGGGAAACAAGCCTGGTTCTCCAGATTAAAGTCCACTGTTCTGCCCCTTCACCACACTTTCGCTCACCAAAAGAAAATGAGCAAAATACTGTAAAACACAAAATTCAGAATTTCAGTAAAGGCTACAAAACAAAACAGATTTCAGCCTTCCCCTAAACATGCGCATACCTCCTCCTCTTACCTCCTCCAGTAGGCCATTCCATTCCATATGCCACAGAGGGAGAAAGATACAAGCTTTGGCAGAGGATGAATGGACAACCCTTAGATGGGAGGGTGAGAAGTAGCCAACTGGAAGAACACACCTGGGGCACAGGTTCATATATGTACAAATAGTCCTTGAGGCCTTGGAGTCATGAAGCACTTCAAACCTTTAAAATGAGTGAGCACGCAAAAAAAACACAACAAGTGGGAATTTTTTTCTAAAACTTTTAAGAGTAGCCCCATGTAAACTGTAAGGCATGGACTTTGGGAGGGCTTTTCTAGCTGCTGTCTCCAGATTGTAAAATGTCACAGTCTCGTCGCATCTTCTAGAGGAAACTGAAAATATGTTTATTCTTCGGTTGTCATTAGTTGAATGATGCTGTGGGTTTCTGTCACCTTTGGGTTTGTATCATCAGCCCTGTGATGTAGCTGTTTTTATTACATTGTATATTAGCTGCTTTGGGGTATGGAAAAGTAGCATATAATTGTCCTAATAAATATTCACCCATTTGTTGCAAGGAGGTCCATTAGCACTTTGTCTATTTTTTCTGCATATATCACCAATGTTTGACAAGCACTTCCACTGGAGACAAAGGGCTTGAAGTTCACTCATAAAAGGTGGCTGGTAACCACATTGCCTTTCCAGAGAACTTTGGCAGTTTACTGGATGTGATGGTTTGTGACCACTCACTTCCAGAACGTGTGAAAAGCTTCTTCATGGTGGTTACTGCTACAGAGTTGCTCCTGGGAAGATTATTGGGCCTGTGCATAGTTTTGTGTGGGAGGGAGTGCTTCTCTGTAACAGTGGGGGGTTTGTAGGCATTCTGTATACCTTGGGTTGCTTAGGGGTCAAAAGATAGAGGAAGTTGATGACTCATTTTTTTGGGGTCTGGCCTCCTCCTACCTGATATGTCCTCCGGTGGCTGCTGTAGGTTTTCTAGGCTGTGTAGTTGTGGTCTGATAATTTTTGCCCGTGATGTTTTCACCTTCATCTATGGCTAGAAGCGTCTCCAGAAGCGTGTCATGAGTAGGGTGTTTCTCTCCATGGCATCTTGCAGTCCCGGTTTCAGGAATGGAGCTGAGGTTCTTGGTGGGTGTTTTCTGTCTGGAGCCCTAAAAGGTCTTGCTTGTAAAAAAAGATCAGAGAAGATTGTTATTTGCAGATACACTGACCTTTTAAAAGTAATTCTTTTTTAGGCAGACTCTGAAATGCAGAAGTTTCCCACATATTTTAACTTTTTTAAAAATAAAAATGGGAACCTGTGAGGTAGTATTTAGCTTGAAACATAGAATAATGTACTGAATTTCATTCTGATATCCCAGGTGTTCAAAAAAAGTTAAGCACTACTGCAGAAACAACAGAATAGTAAACAGAATGGTTAAACCGAGGCCTCCGTTTGGTTAACCAAACATGCTCTTAGTGATATGAAGCTGAGGGAAATGGATGAAGTAAATCTCACTTTTTTTTGTGGGTTTGTTAAAGACTTCTGTGTGAAGCAGAAACTTTAACCTGCATAGGCAAGAAATGAAGATGAATCTCTTAGTGCCAAAGCGTGACCAGCAATGTTTGGAGGTAATGATAAACCTGTTCCCAGTACAAATTTTTGACAACAAACAAAGGGAGGTTTTTTTTTTCCTGTCTAGGTAATGGAAATAATGGCACTAACTTTCTGGAACAGACACAAAAAAGATTGTTAACCAAAGTTCTTCCTTTGACAGAGCGTTGCCTGCTTGCATTTTGTTTTGCTGAAGGGCCTGGGATATTCTAAACTTCTGCTAGGTATTCATTGTCAAGGTGATGAAATATTTATATTATGTTTCAATTGGCAAAAGTAAGTCTCTCATTAAAAAAAATTTTTTTTTGGCTTATTAATGACCTATTCAGTCATAAACCACCAGATAGGCCTGTTCCTCTTCTTTCAAGTGCCCCTTCCGCACATGCAGAATAATGCACTTTCAATCCACTTCCACAATTGTTTGCAAGTGCCATTTTGCACAGTAAAATCCAGCTACAGCGATGGATTAAGAAGTGGATTGAAAGTGCATTATTCTGTATGTGCAGGAAAAGGCAAAGGTTTCCATACCTGTGATCTTGATCTGCCCTGCCCATTTTTGTCTGTTAACACCCTGGGTGCTGTCTCGAGAAAGGCATGCCTACAAGAAATAGGAATTAAACTGTGCATTGTATAAAGGCTTTCTGGAAAAAAACAAATCCCATGATGGAAAGGAATGTTCTAGGGCAGAGTTGTCCAACTCTGGCGGCTCAAATGTTCATGGACTACAATTCTCATCAGCCTTTGTTGGTGTGGCCAATTGGCCATGGGGCTGATAGGAATTGTAGTCCACTCATTTGACTAACTTTAGCGTTGAACACCACTGTGCTAGGAGAATGAGGACCTCTTGCAATTTCTGGACAGCTACTTTCTTGATGTACAGTAATCTGTGCAGTATTGAGTTCATGCACTGTGAGGACTGGTTCACACATAGATTTATAACACATGATCTCTTGTCACTTGTGAATTATTCAGACATGCATACATGACTGAAGCATTACAAGGTCACATCCAGAGCCTCTCAGAAGTCCCAAGAGGCTTGGAGCCATGTCCATTTCTGGAGATCCCTGATAGTGACAGCAGTGATGATGGGGGGGGCGTGAGGGAACTGCTGGCTCCACGTTTTGGTACCACCACCACCACCACCACCACCACCACTACTACTAGAAGAAGAAGAAGAAGAAGAAGAAGAAGAAGAAGAAGAAGAAGAAG
>NW_025950408.1:0-14734 GCF_021028975.2 Sphaerodactylus townsendi
CATGGAAACCTTCCTGAACTCCCCAGGCAGGCTATTCCCCAAGGTGCGGACCACATTGGAAAAGGTGCAGACACAGGCAGTCCTTGATCTTGGGTGGCATCTGCAGAAAGCCCTGAACAGATGAGCAGACCAGTCATGGCAGAACACAGACGAAGCAATTGTCTGGCAAAGATGAGGGTCCAAAGCCACATAGGGCTTTGTACATGATAGTCAGTACCTTGAATGGAACCTGGTATCTTGTGTCCATTCCTCACAAAGGGATGTTACGGTATATCAAGTAGGTTGAACAACCGAGTTAGTTTCATCTACAACCTACCTAGTTAGTTCCTTAATACAACCTTGTTAGCTTTAGAGGGAAAGATCACAGGGTTTTTTTTAACCATTCTAAACCCGTTTATTGGTTGGTCCTTGTGGAGTGGGCCGCAATGTGATTGAAATAGGATAGCCTCTGTTTAATAATATTTGAGTTTCAATGGGCAGTCTAGGCTTGATAATGATTTTGAAACTCTAACTAAAGCATGACTTTACAGACTCCTTTATTCTTTCTGGCTTGATTATTTGCATATAAAAAGAGCTGGATGGCTCTTCTACTGGGAAATGAGTCATACCCAGCCCACTCTACCCTTCCACTTCTGTCATCCAGGAAAAGGCACTCGGTAACCTCTGAGTATGGGTAGAATACAAACTCATTCCTAGGGCGCAGGGCATTTCTTCACACTTATTTTTAAAAATGGTTTGTCTGGTACTGGCTGGGTAACCCTTCATCTTACCTTCCTCAATGGCAGGCGAAACCAACTCATGTCCCTTTGCCCACAGCTGCATTTAATTTCACAGAATTTGGTACACGGTTTAGCATTTTAAGAAACACAGCTTTTATTAAAGGAAGAGAAATGAAGCCAGTAGACTATGAAGATAGATCTGAAAGTCCCCAGCAACACCTTTCCTTCCTCCCAGTTCCACAGCACAAAATAGGCTGATAAACCGACCATAATTATTTCCAACTTCATCCCACTCCCCCGCACCCTCCGCTTACGGCATGGAAAGGGTTTCCTCGCCATTCCTCCTTTTTTCCGGCAGATAACCTATTTAATGCTAACGCCTTTTGCATCCAGAAGACGAGTGAAAAGGATGTTATTCTGTCATTTATTTCACTGGTCCCTGCGAGTATGGGGTGGGGGGGGGGGGGGAGGTTTCAGGAGGCTGTGCAAGCACTGTGGAGCCGTAACAACTCAAAGTTGAAAGGAAAGGGAGATGCCAAAGGGAGGAAACTGAGAGAAGAAAAACAGTTGAGAAAAATCTTGAGCATTGACAGTCAGTGCAGGAAGCCAGTGGAAGGCAGCAAAGATTTCAGATAACAGGATGCAGAGAGTATGAAACACCTATTTTGTGATGGAGCTAACACAAAAGTTTGGAGAAAAAAGAGAAGAACAGAATTATGGAAAAACAGAATAGCTTAGCCACTTCTGGGAATCTTAAGAGTGTTTCTTTAGATCTGTTTCATTTCTATATCATTTTTATCCCATAGTTCCTCCAAGGAGGTGATGTATACAATTTTCTCTTCCACAATTTTACAATGTTACAGATTTATACAATTTCTCTTCCACAACAGGCCTGTGAGGTTGGCTAGGTTGAAAGAGAGTGGCTGGCACAACCAGAGGGGAGATTTGAGAGGCTGGTTTACTCAAAATCCTATTCAGGTCTATCCAGTAGAGCAGTGGTTCTCAACCTTCCTAATGCCATGACACTTTAATACAGTTCCTCATGTTGTGGTGACCCCCAACCCTAACATTTATCCATTTTATAGATGGAGAACACTGATGCACAGTCTTAGGCAACCCCTGTTAAAGGGTAATCGACCCCCAAAGGGGTCGAAACCCCCTGGTTGAGGACCACTGCAGCAGAACTTATTCCCAGAACAGAATTTGTAGAATGGCACTGTGGTGTTTCACCAGGATGACACTTTAACCCAGAGGTTCTGTTCAGCCTGAAGGCATTTTTGGAATTTTTGAGGTGTGGCAGCAGTAGATGCTACCACAAAATGGTGGTCATGGAGGTGTGGACAAATACAAAATCTTTTCTCTTTCTCTGGGGTAAGGTTGCCAGGTACCCCCTGGCAAGCATTGGAGGAGGTGTGTGTGTGTGGGGGGGGGGTCTTACCAGCCACAAATTGAGGCCTAGGCCTCAACATGGTCAGTGTGTTGATATCACTTCTGGAACTGATGTAATCACATTGCCTACAACATGGGAGATACTCTGGTATTTTTGACAAACTCTATGGTACAAACAGCTTCAACCATAGAGTTTTTGCCCAAATGCTCAGCGTTTCTGAGTTTATCAGTGACTCAATGGTGTCACTTCCAAAAGTGATGTCAATGTGCTGATGGTGCTGAACACTAGGCTTAAATTGATGGCTGGTAAGAACCCTGCCAACTGACTGAACAGTGCCAGGGAAGAGGCCAAAGCAGGGAATCCCCCACACCCAGTAGGGGTCTGGCAATCCTCCTATGGAGGCTGGGGTATGTTTCTATCACTGGAAGTATCCCATTATCATGACTGCAACCTTATCATTTATTCCATTGCCTGTAGGACATTTTGAAGCCGGCTGGAGTGGAGGCATTGAATAAGGCGTGTCCCCCCAAAGAGGGATGTTATGTGATCAGAAGAAAAGAGGAGAAAAGAGAGAGTATGAATGGAGTGAAGGAGGAGCAAGAGAAGAAGGGTACTTGAAAAGGGGTAAGGAAGAGATTTGGGGAGGGACCAGGAAGTGGGGAAGGAAGCAGGGACCAGGAAGCACATGGGTGGATTCCATGAGGAAATCACTGTTCTGACCTAGACACCGTCCCTGGCTCTTGTTTCATACCCTGTTTCCCCGAAAATAAGACCTACCCCAAAAATAAGCCCTAGCATGATTTTAAGGATTTTTAGAGGATGCTTGAAATATAAACCCTACTCCAAAATAAGCCCTAGTTACAGATTCCTTGGCACAGCTGATCTAGTCATGTGAATGGGGTGAGGGGTGGGTGTGCAAAATCATGGAAAAAATAAGACATCTCCTGAAAATAAGCCCTAATGCAACTTTTGGAGCAAAAATTAATATAAGACCCTATCTTATTTTTGAGGAAACACGGTATTAAGTGCCAGAACAAGACTGTCACGTGTTCTCCATGGTGCCTAGTTTTCTGTTTCTGAATTTTAAAATGATTACTTTTTTTTACATTCTGTAAATATATTGTCTGGAATTGATTTTGTCTTAAGCTCATATTGCAAAAGAGGTCTACAAATATTTTGTTTACACACTATTTTTTTTAAATCAGAAAAAAAGGAGAGAACAACATTCTTCAAAGTTCTTTGGGAAGATACAGGGAGAAGAGAAACATTTGCAAATAAGTCTTCAGGTTCCAAGCCCTAATATTCTGCACAACGGATATGAAGACATGCAGTCTGGTATAGCACTGATTGCATCCGACAGGGCTAGCACTGAGGAGCATTGATCTATGTTGCACAGTGGAACACTGTTTTATTTGCTGCAGAATATTATATATCCTACCTTCAGACCAGCCACATGGGTGGTTGGGCTTCTGTTTGAGAACCCATCTATTACATTCACTCTCTGTACTAGGAGTTTTTACACACACTGAAGAATGCACCTTTGATGCACTTAGGGATCACTTACAAGTGGATTTTCCCCGTTTCACACAGTAACATCAAGTTGCAAAGTGGCTTGAAAGTGCACTATTCAGCATGTGTGAAATGTATACCCTGGAGAAAAATGGCATGTTCTGAGATCAACAAGGGCAGGTCTTTTGAGTTTCCATCATAAAATTCTCTCTCTCTCTCTCTCTCTCTCTCTCTCTTAGACAGTATTGCTTATCATATTTTGCATTCTGCTTGCTGACTGTACAGATGGTGTTTCTCATGCCTGTAATTCCCTCAGCCCCACTGCATTATTCTGTTTTGCTATAAATCTTTGCTATCAGGTTCAAATGTTTCTATCATACTTTATAGCTTGCTGACTGACTTAAATTTTTCTTCTCATATTTGTAATCCATTTTGAGTTCCAGTGAGAAAGGTGGACTATAAATGAAGTAAAGAAGTAGAACAACCTGATGCATATAAAGGCCAACATTTGCTGAAGATCTGCGAGCTGTGATTTCATAAAAGTCATAAAATAAAAACAACAATGACGATATCAATAATTACAATCTCAGGACAGTTAAAAACTAGTGGGAACGTTGTCCAGAGAAATCAAGGAAAATGAGAAGGTCTTGTGGGACTTGTGGGAATTTCAAATCCAAACGGACAAAGTGTTGGCAGATAATACCCAGACATCACAGTGATCGAGGACATGAAAGTGACCATAATCAACAAAGCAGTCCCTGGTGACAGCAGAGTCATTGAAAAAGAATACGAAGTAGCAATAACTAAATCTTAATGATTTGAAAATCTGCTTCAGTGACGCTATGGCACAAAAGCAGTTATATTCGTCCCAGTGGTAATTGGCACCCTAGATGCCATTCCAAAGTATCAGGGCAGCACTTGAAAACATCTTCAGATCGACAAATAAAGGAAGCCATATTTCCTTTTATTGAGGCAATCCATCTCATATTGGAGTCTTCCTCACTTCCTGATGCCTTCAACTTTTGTTATTGTCTTTTCCAGTGACTCCTGTTTTCTGTTAATGTAACCAAAGTACAGTCACCTCAGTCTAGTCATTTTAGCTTCTAGGGAGATTTCAGGCTTGATTTGATCTAGAACCCATTGATTTGCCTTTTTGGTGGATCAAGGTCCATGGAAATCTTTTGGTCTGGTGGCACATGGGGCCCTTTTGGTCATCTTGAATTTGTGAAGGTTGCTTACAGTCTGTAATTCTATCACTGCTAAAAGGTTCAACACCTGTATTTTTTCTCCCGCAAAATTGAACACCAGTTTTCATATTGGTTTTCACTTCCTCTTAGAAAATCCAAATGTGACTTGTTCCAAGGTGTTTCGCTAGGTACCAGCTTCACAACTGTCAGACTTCTCATTGCAAACTACGAAATCACCCATCTTCAAATGCAATCTTGAGAACTGAGACTAGATGCCTTGGCAGAGATCCAAAAGCTTCTTTGACATTGGAGACAGGATGTAAACAATAGATTTTAAAGACGCGTCTTGTTAAAAAGCAGTGATGGCAAAGCAAGTCAGACTCATAAAAGGACTTGAGAAATGGCTGATCAAAAACACTGCTTAAAAATGTCCAACTGATATTTCCACCTCCTTTGGAAAAAACTGTGGGCCTACTAAGAGAACCCCAGATTACAATTTGAGGATCTAAGATGTAAATATACTGAAAAAAATGTCATAATTTTCAGATATGTTCAAAGACATCTTGTGCCTTTGATATCTCAGACACAACCTTGGTTTCCAGCTCTTCATAGCCTATTTTTTTTCCCTGGAAGCCTCAGCCTGCAGTTTCAAGCCAACTAATGAGTATTCTCTCCCTCAATTTAATTGACATGGAACTAAGGCCCCTTCAAGACAATAATAAAATAATGCATTTTCAAACCACTTTCACAACTGTTTGCAAGTGGATTTTGCTATTCCGCACAGCTTCAGAGCACTGAAAGCAGTTTGAAAGTGAATTATTCTGCACGTGCGGAATGAGCCTAGGTTTACTAGCTCCAGATTAGGAATACCTGGACCTTTCAGAGGTGGAACCTGAAGAGGGTAGGGTTTAAGGAGGGGAGGGATTTTAATGGAGTATAATGTCACGAAGTCCACTTTCCAAAGTGGACATTTTCTCAGAGTGAACTGATCTCTATCACTTGGAAATCAGTTGTAATCTCCAGCTGCCATTTGGAGATGGCAACCCATATGGAAACCCGTATTGGTCTAGCTAAGTTAGCGCCCCAATTCAAAGTCAAACCTGGCTTAATGGTCCATTTCAACCATAGATGATGGAAGTATTTGGACATTCAGTTTGAGTTAGGGCCCCGGTGAACCCATTTCGGAAGTCCTCACATTGTCACTATTACTTTTCAAGCATGCAGCCGATGGGAGATTGCATTCATGCATTCTGGAAGAAAAGCAAGTGATGAGAGCATATTGTAGGGCTGGAACTGTTCTCAATCCTTGAAAGAGCTGAGAATTTTAAGCCTTCAACCCAAGCAAATGAAACGGAAGCCTTCAACAATACATTGAAAGCCTTCGGACAATAAAACCTAAGATTTCATGGTACGGTATTCTCGCCTCTGCGGTGAAACCTTGGCAAAATGTAATTTCTATGAGCTAGAACACCTAATAGAGACTTCTCAGAATTAACTCATGTTGCCGTAGAAGCTATCAGAATTTTGGGATGGCGTGGGAATCTCACTCGAGGTGTTAGACATATTTGCATCCCTCGTCACCTTCTTTTCTACTCTCTCTCAAAACTGACCTGGTTCTTGCTGCCACCAACCTGGTTTGCGTATTTTATTATAATTTGGAAAAGCCCAGATTATACTCCCTGGGGGTTCTCTTTTAATGCCCAAAATAGCACTCCTCTCCTTGAATGGGAGGGTGATACTGCCTGGAAGTGTGAACAAACCAGAGACATGAAAATCTGACAGGGTTTTAAAAGGTTTATATTTAACAGCAAAACAAGTGCAAATAGTGATAATAACTGGCAGTTTTCAAAAACACCGAACAGTTGACCTAAACTTTTGTTCCAATTATAAGTGTTACATTGGTGTTTTCTAGGATGGGCTTTGGTCTTATTCATATAAAGAGTTGTGATAAACAATGGGAAGAAACCAACAAAATGAATTTCAACAGTGAGAAATGTAAGGTAGTATATTTAACCAAAAAAAATAGTAAAAGAAATGCACAGATATAAGATAGGTAACACGTAGCTAGATAACAGTACATGTGAAAGGAATCTGGAAATCTTAACAGATCACCAACTGGACATGAGTTTAGCGTCTGATGATATTAGCTAAGAAAGCCAATGCTATTTTGGGTTGCATCAATATTGGGCATACCGTCTTAGGTTGAGGGTGAGGGAAAGTAATAGTGCCACTCTCTATTCTCATCGCTGGTCAGACATTACCTGGAATACTGTGTCCAGTTTTGGGCACCAATTTGGAAGTCAAGGATATTGACAAGTTAGGGCATGCTTAGGGAGGGCAGCCAGAATGGTAAAAGGTCTGGAATCCATGCCCGATGGGGAAAGAGAGTGAAGCTGGGTATATTTAGTCTGGAGAAGAGAAGGAATGACTTGCTAGCCATGTTTCTAAATATCTGAAGGGATGTCATGTTGAAGATGGAGCAAGCTTGTTTTTCTGCTGTTTCAGAGACTAGGACATGGGAGTAATGGGTTCAAACTATGGGGAAAAGAGTTTCCACTTCAAACATTAGGGAAGAACTCTTTCTGATAGTAAGGGCTGGTTTGACAGTGGAATAGGCTGCCCTGGTTGGTGGTGGAATCTCCTCCTTTGGAGATTTTCAACAAAGGCATTGGATGGCCATCTGTTGGGAGTGCTTTGATTGTGTGTTCTGCATGGTAGGATGGACTGGATGGCCCTTGGGGTCTCTTTCCAACTCTAGGTAATCTTTATGATTCCATGAATTTGCTCCTTTTAGGAACTTTTGTTTTTCTGACTCATGGGCCTTGAATAGTCTTCCTTTTCTTCACGGCACAGTGGCGTTGAACATGGCTTAACGACTGAAAATCAGACTGGAGATTACAAATGTAAGCATTAAACTCGAGTGATAAAAGCCAGAATAAAACCAATGTGCCATGTCCTAGGCCTTGTGAGCCATAAAAGATTTTAAAAGGCAATTTAAGGGGAAAATAGATATATTTAAGGCAAATCTTCTGTTTCTCATAAAAGGAAGGAAAGAAAGGGTTGACGCAGAAAATAGAAACGGTTGTGTCTCAATACTTTTTATTCCTCTGTGCCCAGCCTGGGTACTTTCTGGATCACTGAAAACATATGAAAATTGACTCAAAACATTGAAAGGTGCTTTGGGAAGGGGAGTTATCCCCCCATCTTATCTTACATATCTTTTTTTAATATATAAATGTTTTATTGTTTAAAATGCAAAAAGAAACATAGACAAACAATAGAAATAAACACAGTAAGTAGTCCATGGTCGCCAGTCTTCTTCATAGACTTCAGCTGGGATTTCTCTTTTTTGGTAGTTGCTTTTGTCCATGACAAACAATTGTTGTACTTTTGTTTTCCAATTTTCCAGCGTTGGTATCTGGTCTGTCTTCCACAATTTGGCAAGAACAAGTCGTGCTGCTAAGATTAAGTGGGACAAAACATACCTTCCCCAGGGTTACTCCTGAGAGAGTTGGTCCTAAAAGGTAAGTCAAAGGCTCTTTTTTAATTTCCTTTTTTATTATTTTCCCTATTTCTGCTATGTATCATCGCCCAATATCTTTTAATTTTAGGAAAGGACCACCAGGAGTGGAAGAACGTGCCTACCTCCTAGTCGCACTTCCAGCATTTTGGTGAGTTTCCCTTATTTATTTTATGCAATATCATTGGGGTAATATATGATCTGTAGAAGATTTTTAAACTATGTTCCCAATGGTCAATGAACTTTGGGGTGTATTTCAGATGCTTCTCCAGCAATTTCTCCCACATTTCCAAAGTTATTGTTTTATTTATATTTTCTGCCCATTTTATCATATTTGGTCTAATTAATTCCGCTTGTTTTTTGTGTTAGGAGGCAATGGTATAGTTTGCTAATGACCTTCTTGTTGTCTCCTATAAGAATTTGATCCAAGTCTGTCTGTTTGTGGTTGATTCCCCAATGTTTCGTAGTCGCAGATTCTTAACCGTCCTTTAATTCGTAAGTAAGTGAACCAATGACATTGTTCCACTTCCATTCTGATAGTACTTCTAGGTTTCATTATTAATCTACCATTATGTAACATCAAGTGTATTTCTTTATGTATTAACCAGTTTCTGCCACAGTTTCGGGTCTCTTTATTTTGTAGTCCTTCCATCTCTGGAGATCCAGCTGGGAATCTCTTATATAGTAAGATATTTTTATATTTTATCCATATTTTCAGTAATGCTTTCCTAATTAAATGATTCTGAAATAACTTGTCCCCCACCTTTTTCCCTTCTACTTTAGGCCACAAATAATTGTGCCATCCAGCTTGCTTGTTATAGTTTTCAATATTTAATATTTTATAGTCGGTAAGATTAATCCATGTTTTTATCCAGGACAGGGCAGCAGCGTCGTGGTAAAGTTGGAAATCTGGTTGTCCGTATCCTCCTCTTTGTTTGATGTCTATTAAATATTTATATTTTACTTTCGGTTTCTTACCTCCCCATAGAAATTTGACTATGTCTCTTTCCCAGGTTTTAAAAAATTTTGTGTTTGTAATTATTGGTACATTTTGGAACATATACAGCATCTTGGGAAGGATAGACATTTTAATAATTGAAATTTTCCCGATTAAGGAAAATTTTTGTTTCTCCCAATTTTCAAATTTGTGTCGGATATCTTGCCATAGTTTTTCATCGTTATTCTTAATTAAGTTTTTATTGTCTTTTTCTAACCATATTCCAAGATATTTTCACTTTTGTAATTGCAAAAGGTGAAATTTTCTCTAATTTTTTTACCTCCTTTGATGCTTCATATTATTTGGCCACTTACTTTTGTTTTCATTTTATTGATTTCAAAGCCTGATATTCTAACATATTGATTTTCATTAACTCTATAAAATATTTCAACTTCTCTTGTGGTTCATCTATGAAACATATGATGTCATCTGCATATGCTTTAAGCTTTCATATTTGGAACCTTTATGCAGTATTCCTTTTGAGTATTTGAATCATACATCTATTGGTTCCAATAGAGGCTCCCACTGAAGAATAAACAGTAGTGGGAGAGAGGGGGCAACCTCATCCTATCCCTCTCCACGGTGAAATTTCTCTGTCACGCCCTTTGTTTTAGCTCTAACTTGTGCTTCTTGTTTAGTATATATATTATTTCACCCGCCAGCGAAGGTTCCCTGCCACCTATGTTTTCAAAACCTTCCTTCAGGAAAGCCCTGCAAAAATTCCTGTCTAACGCCTTTTTTCAGCATCTAGGGCTAATTGTTGTCATTCTGAGTTGAGGGTTCAGGATTTCTATTACTCACCCTATTGCATCCAATACAGTTCTCTATTTTGGCTGATTAGTCCTGCCTTGAAGAAATCCAGTTTGGACTTCTACAATATACCACATGCTCGCTTCTGTCCCTATTTGCTATGGATGGAAGTGTATATCTTGTAATCTATATTTAAAAGGGAGATCTGTCCTGCTAAACCCTGGCTCTCTGGAATGTCGCCTGTTGTTTTAGGTATCAGCGAGACCACCGCCTTTGTCCATGACTCTGGTAGTATTTCTTTTTTCTCCTCATGCTTAATTTATTGACCATCGGAGTTAAGGGTTCTGTTAGTATTTCATAAAAAGCTTTTATAGCAGTAAAGTGTGGTGATGCCATCAGGTCCAGGTAAGTTTTGTTTTTCAATTTCAACACAGGTCCCCAACAATTTCTTCTTCAGCTACGCCCTTTGTTTAAACTTTCTTATTGTTCTCTTGAGTAATCTTAAATGCTGTCGGGCGGTTGGCAATGAACTGCCCACGCGACTTTTCATTAATCTTTTTCTTTCTTTATATGGATCTGCATAGTAATTCCTAATATGTAACTCAATTTGTTCACCATCTCCTGCAAGTTATCTGGAGTATTTCCTTGCCTTTATTTGGGAAATTATATTATTTTATTTTATTTTCTTCAGTTTGGTTGCCAACCACCTCCCCGGTTTGTTCCCCTGACTGTAATATTTTTTTTTCATATACATTTAATTTCTTTAGATCCTCATTCGTAGTATAGTAAATTTTAACTGGTCTTTATAAATATTTATTTTGTTTCTCAATTTCTTACCGTCTCCTTTCTTTTCCCTTTCTTTCTCTTAATATCACACTTTCTCTTCTAGTTTCTTCTTTTTCACCTCCCTCTGCTTTTTATTTCAATTTCTTCTCCCGCATGACAACCCCTCACATATGCCTTGTGGGCATCCCAGATAATACCATTATTTTTAATTGAATTTTTATTCACCTCCCAGAACTCCTGTAGCTTATTCTTAATTTCTTTATCACATTTAGAATTGTTGAGCACCCAATCCTTAATGCCCCAGCATGATTTCTTCACAATACTACCAATTTCTTCACAATACTTCCCAATTTCTTCACAATACTTCCCAATTTCTTCACAATACTTCCCAATAGTATTGTGAATACTTCACAATACTACCGTCGCTTTGTGCGAAGTTGCGCCACCAATTTCGCGTGCGGCTCTTCACCAATCACTTCAACATAGGGCCAGTAAGGTGGCACCGTCCGGGAGTCTATCTCTCTTCAGGGTATGCCTCGCCCCAGAGATCGGCCGGTGATGTGGAGTGTATCGGCCTGGAGTGGTTGGCCTCAGAGAGGTTATTGTTCTTCCTGGTGTACCGCCGCCTAGCGCACCGGGAAACAGCCTGCCACAGCTGCTGGAGGTGGTGTCGGACTGGGCGCTGCGGTTCCCCAGACTCATTGTCTTGGGGGACTTCAACGTCCATGCCGATGCCGCCTCATGTACAGCGGCGGCGGACCTTAGTGTCATCCATGGCTTAATGCTGGGCCTCTCCTTGATAGTTCCTCGGGCCCCACTCGCGAGGTCAGTCACACGCTGGATTTATTATCTTTGGGTAGGGGATTGTTCGGTCAGATCCTCTATATTAACAGAGTGCCATGGTCCAACTTCATTATGCCACCCTGACGGGTCCGGATGGATCGCGGTCCCACCGACCTCGTCTAGGGCGTATCGGCTGATTTATGCCCTACCGCAGAGATTTTTTCTATGGATCCACTTTGGTTTCCTGAATGTTTCCGCGGGACTCCTGAACGCAACAGCTACTCGATGAGCAGGTAGAGGACTGGAACTCCTGGCCTCTTTTGATGCCATCAAGTCTCAGGCTCCTCGGCGCCTCTACGCCCCCGCTCTCGGCGCGTTCCATGGTATATACGGGAAGAATACGCCATATGAAGCAGGCGCTTAGACGCCTAGAGCGAGTATACGGAAATCTCGCGGATCTAAACCGCGCGAACATCTTATAGGACGCTTATGAAAGTTTTGCGAGATGGCTTATGAAGGAGGCTAAGAGGGCTTTCTTCTCCTCCTCTCTCGCGTCCGCCAGCTTTCTACCGCAATAATTGTTCCATATAATTTGGTCTCTAACTTCCCTATCATGGGTTCTTCAAATTCACAATTGGAGCATCAGCTGTGAGGCATTTATGAGCTTTTTTTTATGATAAGGTCGCTGTCATTTTTTTGCAGGACCTTCCTCCCATGCTGGATACAATTTATGAAATGGAGGCTCCCTTACCGCCTTCGGCCCTTTGTATGGCCCAGTTTTCCCTGCTCTCTGAAGTCAAGCAAGACAGGGCCTTTAGCTGCTGTTGTGGACCTACTACCTGTCCTGGTGGATCCGCGTTCTTCCTGGCTTTTGTGAAAACCTGCCGGGAGGAGCCACGACCCCATCTGTTGAGTATTATCAATGACTCCCCTTTGAGCAAGGGGTCTTCCCGGATGGGTTGAAGGAGGCAGTGGTCCACCCACTCTTAAAAATACCGCGTTAGATCCGACCTGGGCTTTCACCAATGGCTTCCGCCCCGTCTCGAATCTTTCGCTTCTGGGGAAGGTACCTCGAGAGTGGTGTTGGAGCAGCTTCCGCTTTCTGGAGGATTGATCGGCTTTTGACCCCTTCCAGTCCGGCTTCCGTGCTGGGCATGGGACGGAGACTGTTCTCGTCGCCGTCACTGAAACACTTCGCATACAGCTCGACCGGTGGCGTGATCGGGCGCCGCTGGTATTATAGGACCTTACAGCAGCGTTTGATATGGTCGTATCATGACCTTTTGACCCACCGCTTGGCGGTCACTTGAGTGCAAGGGCACGGTCCTTCAATGGATTGTCTCTGCTTTCTCCGGGGTCGGAATCAGCAAGTGAGGTGCGGGGATCAGGCCTCCCAGAAGTGCCCGCTCTCCTGCACTTAGTACCCCATAATTACTATCCCCGCTATTGTTTAACATCTACGTACGACCCCTTGCTCAGCTGGTACGGAGTTTTGGGCTGGTTTGTCATCAGTATGCGGATGACACACAGCTCATTCTGTCGATGGAGAGGGGAGCAGCCACCGCCCCCACAGCTCTACAGCATTGTTTGGAGGCTGTCGCTGGTTGGCTGTGACAGAGCAGGTTAAAGCTGAATCCATCGAAGACGGAGATCCTCTGGCTTGGCCGCAAGGGGGGGGCGGGACTTTCCAGCTGCCGGTGTGGGAGGGGGCCGTATTGGCGCCGTTTTAATTCGTTAGCAGCCCGGGGTCCACTCTGGATTCGCTCTCTTTCCACGGAGACCCAGGTGGCTCATATAACCCGGGTTGTCTTTTTTTTTCCATCTCCGCCAGGCCCGGCGGCTGGCCCCCTTCCTCTCCCAAGCGGACCTTAAATACCGTGATCCATGCAACGGTCACATCCAGGCTAGACTATTGTAACTCGCTCTACGCAGGCCTCCCCTTGCGTTCGATCCGGAGACTGAAACTGGTCCAACATGTGGCGGTGCGCCTGCTCACAGGCAGCGCCAGTTGGGACCACATCCAGTCTGTGCTGCGCCAGCTACATTGGCTCCCAGTAGAGTTCCGGATTGTCTTCAAGGCGTTGGTGTTGACCTTTAGGGCCTTACGCGGCCTGGGGCCCTCGTATCTTCGAGACCGCATCACCCCATATGTCCCGACACGGCCTCTTCGCTCGGCGGAGGCCAATTTACTGGTGGTCGCTGGCCCCTCGATGATGCGGCTGGCCTCCACACGGGCCAGGGCCTTTACGGCTCTGGCCCCGGCCTGGTGGAACGCTCTCCCACCAGCTGTCCAGGCCCTGCGGGACCTTGGTGAGTTCCGCAGGGCCTGTAAGACGGAGCTGTTCCACCGGGCCTTTGGAGGGTCCAGCTGCTGATGGTGCCCCCTCCCCTCCCTCCTTCCCCTGGTCTATCTTTGGGATTATACCATCTGATGAGATCGGCCGCTCCTCTCTCCGGGGAAGGATTTAATGTTGGGCTATGGGGCGCCATCTACACCCATATTCATACTTGAAGTTTTATCAAGAGTTTACACCTAGCTAGTCCTCGCTGCTTTTATAGATTTTATTCAATTTATGATGGTTTTACGTCTGTATTTATTGATTATCCTGTATCTACTGTATGTTGTGCACCGCCCGGAGCCCCTCGGGGACGGGGCGGTATAAAAGTGGAAAGTATAAATAAATAAATAAATAAATAAATAAATTTCCCATTGAACTGAATTATGATCTGAAATTGTTTGGTTGTTTATTGTAATTTTCCTTGTTATGGGGCAGAAAGATTTGGGCGCCCAGATCATGTCTATCCTTGTATGAGTATTATGCCTGTGTGAGAAGAAGGTATATTCTAAAGAAGTTTCTGATTTCCCCCTCCAGATGTCTACTAAGTTTAAATCTTCCATCATTTGGAAAAAGGATTTTGGTAATTTGTTGTCGTTCACCAGCTCTTTAGATTTTATTTTGTTTTTCCTGGATTTTTTGTCTTTTTCAGGGTTCACTATGCCATTCAGGTCTCCTAGGACAATCCAATTCTTTAATTGGTATTCCATTAATTTATTGTGTAAAGTTTTATAGAATTGTGCTTTGTCCTTATTTG
>NW_025950409.1:0-14730 GCF_021028975.2 Sphaerodactylus townsendi
GGCTGATGGGAATTGTAGTTCCTGAACATCTGGAGAGCCGCAGGTTCCCTACCCCTGGGCTAGCCCAATCTCATCAGATCTTAGAAGCTAAGAAGGGTTAACCTTGGCTGACATGTAGATTGGTGACCACCAGCAAATACCAGGATCACGAAGTACAGGCAGGCAATGCCAAACCACCTCTGAACTTCTCTTGCCATGAAAACCCTCCAGGGTCACCATAATAGCCCCAAAAGAGTACTGTATATACTCGGGTATAAGTTGACTTTTTCAGCACATTTTTTATGCTGAAAAAGCCTCCCTCGACTTATATTCGGGTCTTATACTCAAGCACATATGGTATTTGCTGTATGTGCCATTAGGGGGAGCTAAAGAGCTCAGATTTTCCACATAAGGAAGAAAAGGCTCCATTTTCTCAGAACTGTTAAGAGGCCTGTATTTCAGGTATGAGAATGTTTGTATTAATTGTTGAGAAGGGGATATTGTGTTTATATTGATTGACTATTAGTTTGTATTTTGGTTTCCTGTTATAAAATGTTATAATGGGTGCTGCCTGTAGCTGGAGCCAGTCAACTTCACAGAGTTCAGTTAAGAGGCCTGGAGTCTGTATACAGCTAGAGAGAACTGTAAAGGACTGAGACCCTGCTAATCTGTTTTGCATAGCAGGCCAGAACTATTATATGTTGATTTTTGTTTCTGTATTGGTTTGCCATATTTCATTGTTATACTGCACACTATTGTTTATGAAACAGAAAACAGATTTAAAATTTCTTTTGTTGTAAGTCTGGTGAATGTTAAGGGTCACAAGGTGGGATCACACTGGCAAAGACTTGAACTCTTTTTCCATTTCTGATAATACCCCTCTAAAAATCTGAGTTGGGTTACATTTGGACATACAGATGAGGCGGAGGAATCCAGTTTTGAAGGATTTTAACTCCTGTGTTTTAGCTTGGTTGCTGATTGAGCTAAGGTTTTTGTACTTTTAAAGTTATTGTTGAGACCCTATAGTTCTTGTTGAGCCTTTTTTCCACTTACAGAGCAAGTTTACTGTTTTTCTTTGAAATAAATATTCAAAAACATTTAACCTACTGATGCCTCAATTAATGTAATTTTATTGGTATCGATTTCCCCCCTGCTAGTAGGGTCCCCTAACATCACTGGGACCCATCCTCAAATTTTGGAAGAGGGTGGTATATGGGTCTCGTGGGCCCCATTTTAGAATGTACCTGTTTTAAGATTTTATGTTTTCTGTTTGATTTTCTGTTGTTCACCGCCCTGAGCCCTTCGGGGATAGGGCGGTATATTAAGTTTAATAAATAATAATAATAATAATAATAATAATAATAATAATAATAATAATAATAATAATAATAATAATAATAATAATAATAATAATAATAATAATAATAATAATAATAATAATAATATTTTTATTTTTGAAATTTACCAGTAGCTGCTGCATTTCCCACCCTAGACTTATACACGAGTCAATACGTTTTCCCAGTTTTTTGTGGTAAAATTAGGTGCCTCGACTTATATGCAGGTCGACTTATACTTATACAAAATTAGGTGCCTCAACTTATACATGAGTATATACGGTATATTGTTGAAACCATTCATTACTGGGTATGGATGACAAGTTTTTTGCTACAGGTAAGGGGACTGTGGGGTGGTGATGTGTGCAGCAGCATCATACTAGAATACTAACCTCCCTTCGGGTAAAAAACAATAAAAATAATGTAGATGTTCTAGAATGTATACATTTTGTAAATTCTAGAACATCTAATGATGTCACATCTGGGTTTTTCTTCCTACCAGAAATGATGTCTGTGCAGCACACCAGTGACTTCCCCTGGTGTTCTTAATGGCCACTCTGCCCAAGTTGCACCAAACAAAGTGGGTGGTTCTTCATCAGTGAGACAAAATGGAGGGAAAGGTCAAAGAGGAAGGTGACTGGAACCTGTGTATGGGAAAAAGGGGGAGAGATCCTTGGCCCTCAGACCTCTTTAGGGCCCACATCTTTTCCAAGGGGTGCTTCAAGCCCAGCCCGCTGTATCCTGTACTCAGTGGAGGGATCCAAAAATTTTAGTAACAGGTTCCCATGGTGGTGGGATTCAAACAGTGGCGTAGCGCCAATGGGGCTGGGCGGGGCACAACAGGGGCATGGCCGGCCATTCCGGGGCGGGGCATTCCTGGGCGAGGCTGTGGCAAGGACGCAGCCGCTGCGCCGGTCCTTGGGCAGGAAATGAATGCACGCAGGCGCAGGCTGCCACGCACGCCAGTGCACCTCCTGCTAGACTGCTTCAAGTTCTGCGTGCTACTGCTGAGAGGAGGGGCGTAAGTAAGGCAAAAATCATGTGGCAAAATCACCAATTAGTAACCCCCTCTCGGCACACACAAATAATGAGTAACCTACTCTCGGGAACCTGTGAGAACCTGCTGGACCCCACCTCTGCCTGTACTCATACACAGGACAAATAACAGCAACTCTTGTGAGCAGGATGTCCATCTTGCACGGTTTAGCTTCCCAGACCAACCTGACAGCAAAGTAAGGCCGGAGACCCCTCGGCACTCAGGGAGGAGTTGCCCTGCGTTCACTTCAGACAGAGACCAACGAATGCACCCCAGTGCTTCCTTGCTCTGTCAGATGCTCCAGATCCCAGCATTGTTAACAAACGGCGCTATTTATAGCACACTTGCCAAGCACCCCTGAGGCTGACTGAAATTATTCATCTAAAAAAATTATGTGCTAGAAAATGTGACCGATTACGTTGCAAACCCGCCTGCCCTCACATCCATATGGCTGGAAGGGCAGAACAAAAACCACGATACTCATCAGTTTCACGTTAAAACCAAGCCCCACCGAGGTAAATGTACTAATTACTTTAAGACAGGCCAGCTGACCTCAGACTCCCTGCTTCCTGTCTGTTTCTTGGCTATCCCCTCCCTTTACGGTTGTCAACCTCCAGGCGGGAACTGGAGCTCTCCCAGAACGAAAAGTGAGCTCTAGACTAGATACATTGCACATTTGTCGTGTGATCCTCTGAAAACGCCAGCCACAGATGCAGGCGAAACGTCAGGAGAGAATGCTGCTAGAACACGGCCATACAGCCCGGAAACCACACAGCACCCCTGTGATTCCGGCCGTGAAAGCCTTCGACAATACATTGCACATTCATTATTATTGATTTAAAATGTTTAGATACCAGCTGAGACAGCAATGAATGTTAATGGTCTCTTCTTAGTGAGTGAATGAGCCCCAGAGTAATGCTGTTGGTCAGAATCAAGGTGTGGATCTTCATGAACAAGGTGTGGACCTTCATGAACAAATATCAGCAGAACAAGAAGAAGAAGAGGAAGAGTTTGGATTTATATCCCCCTTTCTCTCCTGCAGGAGACTCAAAGGGGCTGACAATCTCCTTGCCCTTCCCCCCTCACAACAAACACCCTGTGAGGTAGGTGGGGCTGAGAGAGCTCCGAGAAGCTGTGACCAGCCCAAGGTCATCCAGCTGGCATGTATGGGAGTGCACAGGCTAATCTGAATTCCCCAGATAAGCCTCCACAGCTCAGGTGGCAGAGCGGAGAATCAAACCCGGTTCCTCCGGATTAGATACACAAGCTCTTAACCTCCTACGCCACTGCTGCTCCAATGTTCTACCAACTAAATTATGGCGTTCAAAGCAGCCAATGAGAGAGATGATATAACCTCCATTTCCACTTCACTCAAACACGCCTCACCTCAACAGCAGCACCAACTAACTTGGAAGCCAGCCGCCTTCCTTCTCTTGAGGGCTCCCTTTAACTCCACTTCTAGTGCTTCAGAAACCACCCCCAGGCGTCTGTTATCATCACCCCATGAAAAGTGGAGATAGACCACCTGGCGATTCAACTTCCAAGAAAGCTCTTCTTCATTTGTATTATACACATCAGACATCTAAAACATTGATTCCACTTCTCCTGGAGAAAATGGCTGCTTTGGAAGGTGGGCAGCTTGACATCGCAACCTTCTGAGGCCAGCCTCCTCCTTAAAACCAAACTCTCTCAGACTCAACCCTCCAATCTCCAGGTGGCTCTGAACCCAGAGTTGACACCCCGACCTTCTCATGCTCAAATATATCGCTCTTCACGAATAAACAGGAAAACCCGACAGTGAAGCAAAGTTAAAGAATCGACTGCTTCTCATCCATGGGGTAAATAGCATATCCCTAAATGGCCAAAAAGAGGGGGAGGTGACATATGCAGATGACATTTCATTGCTTTTTTTTGTTCAGTGCTAGAACTGAGCAGAGCAGCTGCAGAGATGCTGAGTCCTTTCTATTCCTGCTGTCCTGGTCCGCCTCCCACCAATTATCAACCAATCCTGCTCGTCTCAGGAGGAAATGCTCAGTTAGCTCTTTGGCTGTCGTTCCCCACCCCAACCCCCACCCACCCCAAACAGCAGTTCACAAGCCAGCAGACAAATTTCTTCTAGGGCTGGAGGTAAACAGATAAACCTCCTAATCTCTGCAAACCTAATAGCTATTATGAAGAAAGATACCAATGCAAAATATCATCACAGGTATGATCATAAGAAAGCATTGGCCTCATTAATATAATAATTATTTATATCACATTTATATCCTGCTCTATCGCCAAAGGGCTCAGGGCGGGTTACACACTAATAATAATTGTCGAGGCAGGACTGTGTATTAAAATGTAGGCTCATTAAGCATATGAATATGGTTATCTTTATTCTTTGAATTTCTCTTAAAAGAGGGACACCTTAAAATGTGTTATTAAATGACATTATAATAGGCTACATGAAAAGGAACGAATACTGGCAACCTTTGAACATTCCTCGTCATCCTTTCCATTCTGAATATGTAATTTTGTTGTTGTAGTATCTAGCAAGTTTGCTGTTGGTGAGCTACAAGGAAACGTCCTATCTGAATTATTAAACACTTTTCAGATCTGGTTCAAGTTCATGGAAATTTGACATCCTGACATTCTACATAGCTTTGATGCACAACTCAAAGACGAAGCATCCTTGACAAGCTGATTAAAAAAAAAGAATTATGATCCTTACCATTCGGGAGGATAAAAAATAAGGCCAAAAAACCAACAAAGGCAGGGCCTTGTAAATATTGGAGGAACTGAGTGAGCTCAGGAAGAAGTTCAGGGAAGCAGAGAAGTGCAGGAGACATAGTGAATAGATTGCGCAGCAACTGAAGATGTTTTCATAACATTTCAACCAGTGAATTGTTTTAAAAAGGAATTCATTCAAAACATTTTGAGGCTGGAAATACAATGTTTGGGAGTAAAAACAACGCAGAACTCCATGGAGGAAACGTTTTCCTTCCTGCCTCAAAACACTTTAATGAATTGTGCGGAAAGGGCCCTTCGCTATCTTGTGTCCTTTCTCTCGACCTTACTAGGTAATTCAAAACTTTACTCCACCTTTGATGCACTCTGCTCACTCATTCTGCCCAAATAAGAAGAGTGTAGCACATTTAAGCTCCAAAGAGAGATATCACCATGCCGATTCTGTGCTTCTGTTTGTGGGAGACCAATCCAGTTTCCAGTGTTATTTTATCATAGTTTGATTTTTAAAATAATTATTAAACTTTGCAGGTTAAAAATCTCCCCCAAATCATTCAATATATAGCAGGCAAGAAGATCTATATGGGTTTCCTCCAGCAAGCTTTTGAAAACTCTCGGTAACAGAGACATTCGCCGCCTAAACTGACTTCAAGGAAGTTCAGCCTAAACAATAACTTCGGGGGCATATTTATTTACAACAGAAAAGATTTGTGGTGCTCGAAAGCAATTTTCCTGAAGATGTGCATGAATAAATTCAATTTATAAGCACAAAACCCCCTCAGTTTAGTGTTTCCAAGAAAGAGGGTGGGGGAGCTGCTCATTCAGCATAAAAGGCCCGAGGCAAGTCACCAAATTCAGTCTGCTCAATTCACACTGCAACAAATATGCAACTGTGTAGTCTAAATTTTGCTTGCAAAGGGGGAAAAAAGATTGGCATTTTTAAAAAATATCCTGGAATTTTGGAGAAGAAGATAAACAAGCATGTCTGTCAATAACAAAACAGCCCGACATCATCCAGTTCACGACAAAGGACATTGGCCAAAAAGGTTAACAGAAGAATTAATGTGATATTGTTGCTCCTGAGAGTCAAAAGGATTGAGGATGCTGATTGTGTACTTTGCAAAGCTATACAACACATCAGGTCTTCAACCTCAGGTTTCAAGGCAACTTACAATAATACTGGCTGTTGTCGGTGTTCCCGGCTGTGCGGCTGTGGTCTGGTAGTTTTTGCTCCTAACGTTTTGCCCGCAACTACGGCTGGCATTGTTACGGGCAGAAACGACCAGACCTCAGCCACACGGCTGGGAAAACCCAACGCAGCCAGTTGATTCCGGTCATGAAAGACTTCGACAATGCTTACAATAACAGTTTCAAAACATTTCCTGCTTGTATTCCGCAAATGTAGCTGTGTCCCTCGCCACTGCTAGAAGTGAACTTCCCCACAAACCTAAGTGGAATTCAATCATATGTGGTGAATCAATGGGAACCCCACATTCTTTCACGGGTTTGGCTCATTCTTTAATGGAAAGCCAGCCTCTTCAAGGAAACCTGCAGAAAATGCCCGCAAAATGTAAAAGCAGGCTCACCTGCAGGGGTGTATCTAGGGAAAATGTAGCCCGGTGCAAAATCTAGGCACTCCAAAAAACACACCAAAAACACATTTTTGGGTGAATAAACATAGTGTTTAATGCTGAAAACAGTAACAAACAAGAACACTAGGACCAGCTTCAGAGCCAGTGGACCAATGTCGCACCAGAAAGCTGTCCAAAGAGGTCTGTTTCTGACGCCTCTTAAAGACTTGTCTGAAATGGGGCAAGACATTGTCATTAAACAAGTTGCAGACACAGCCTGCAACAGCTTTGTCCGGGTCATTTTTCTCCACAAACCCCTGCACCTTACTGAAAATCGATGAAAACTGAGGCAAATTTTTCACTGAAAAAATTGATGAAAACTGAAGACAATGAAAACCGAGGTTCCGCTGTAGTTAAATACCCAGCTGCGTTATGCCTACCGAAACTTGAGAGACGCTGCAGCAAACCAATGACAGATATCTAGTGTTTTTTTGGGTGGAAAATCATTGTGGCAAGAAGTGCTTACCTGCAAAAAGTTTGAAAAACCATGATTCTCCAATACAAATGGATGCTATAATTCCGCATGAAACTCTGAGTGAATGGCAAAACTGAATGTAACTCCAGCTGGCTTCTTCCGGCCAACCCAACGGTAATGAGCTGGCCTTCAATACTCTGCGAGGAGGCTCTGCCTCCTTCTGACGGGAAATGCTTTGGCCTTCATTCGGAAAGTCTACAATATTTTGTCCAGTTAACGACCGGGACATAATGAAGATGTAAGTGCGGCCATTTATCAAGCTTCATTTATTGCCCTGATAAAAAAAAGAAATCCAATTTAAAAGGGGACCTCTGCAGCCCTTCCATAATAGCGAGCATTTATTCTAGTCCACCGTAGGAAGTGTGTAAATACCAATTAAGCACCGCTACATCCAATTCCGATCACACCGTTTGATAGAAGCATGTAAAACTCTTCGGCGCAAAGAACTGAAGAGGTCGCGCTTCATTTTAATGGCCCCATTTCTGTTAATTGAGTTATGTTGTTTCAGATGTCCTGGGCAGAAAAGAAGAAAACAAGCCAAGTTGTGTGTAACGTATATGACAGAAGAACAAAGCAGCACGTCACACACTGAAGACGGAGGATCAATGTGTTCAATAAATGTATTGATGTATATTTTATAATTGTCCAGTTAGTGATTCCAATGATTGTACATCCAGTTTTTTCAACAATAATATAATTATTCATATATATTATATGAATTATATATATATAATATATTATAATATATTATATTATATTATATTATATATTATATTATATTATATATATATTATATATATTATATTATATTATATTATATTATATTATATTATATATATAATATATTATAATATATTATATTATATTATATATATTATATATATTATAATATATTATAATAATATAATTATTCATTTCATTTTATTTTATGATTTTACATTTTATGTTTTTATTACTATTGATTGTTTCCTGATTGCTTACTAGACCTATATGACAATCATTAAGTGCTGTACCTTATGATTCTTGACAAATGTATTTTCTTTTATGTACACTGAGAGCATATGCACCGGAGACAAATTCCTTGTGTGTCCAATCACACTTGGCCAATAAAGATTCTATTCTATTCTATTCTATTCTATTCTATTCTATTCTTATCCTAAAGATATTGAAAAAATGAACTCTTTTTGTTCAGTAGATATTGAAGATATGGATTATAAATCTCAAAAATGAACTTTTATTGTTGAAAAAACTGGATGTGCAATCATTGGAATCAGTAACTGGACAATTATAAAATATACATCAATACATTTATTGAACACATTGATCCTCCGTCTTCAGTGTGTGACGTGCTGCTTTGTTCTTCTGGGCAGAAAAGAAAACATGCAGGTAAGATGGACAAGGATTTATCCTCCAGAATTTCTTCCAGGTGTCTTTCCTTTCCATAAAACATCTCTTGTTTAAACAGATGCCTCTCTTTTTTGAGCAAAGTATGGAGTGTGTCTCTTACCTGTCTGATTTGGGGGCGTCATCCGGCCAAATTAACCGCTCAGAAGGATTTCAACTGGTGGGAAGCAAGATTTCCGATTGGAATCCCTGGGACACGATGGGCTTAAATGCAGCTAGATTTAGCATCCTGGACTTCATTTTATGCTCAACATTTTATTTCAAGTTCTACTCTCCTTTGTTTTGTCCTTACTGCAGCCCTGTGAGGTAGAGCAGCAGCGGCGTAGGAGGTTAAGAGCTCATGTATCTAATCTGGAGGAACCGGGTTTGATTCCCCGCTCTGCCGCCTGAGCTGTGGAGGCTTATCTGGGGAATTCAGATTCGCCTGTACACTCCCACACACGCCAGCTGGGTGACCTTGGGCTAGTCACAGCTTCTCGGAGCTCTCTCAGCCCCACCCACCTCACGGGGTGTTTGTTGTGGGGGGGGGAAGGGCAAGGAGATTGTGAGCCCCTTTGAGTCTTCTACAGGAGAGAAAGGGGGGGATATAAATCCAAACTCTTCTTCTCTTCTTCTACATTCGTTCCAGGGAAATCATATCCGAAGGGTGACCTGTCTCCTTGGCACTATTTCTCCACAGAACCTCAAATCCTCACAGGGTGTTTGTTGTGAGGGGAGAAGGGCAAGGAGTTTGTGAGCCCCTTTGAGTCTCCTGCAGGAGAGAAAGGGGGGATATAAATCCAAACTCCTCCTCCTCCTCCTCCTCCTCCTTCTTCGTCTTCGTCTTCGTCTTCTTCGTCTTCTTCTTCTTCTTCTTCTTCTTCTTCTTCTAGATTACAGGAAGGGTGCATGATTGGCCAAAGGTCACCCAGCAAGTTGCCTTGCCAGATCTAAACTATTTTTCTAACCACTACATCCCAATGGCATGGGAATATCTGAATACATATTAATACAGTAGCATTAAATCACAATGATTCATATGTTAATGATTGTGAAATTGTATGCAGCTTCTATTACATCGTGGGGTAGCCGTGCACCTCCTTAACCAGAAGGCAGGTCACTGCAATGGCACACAAACAGGGCGGGGGAGGGCATTGTTTGCTGACCTGGTGGATCTGTTTGGGGAGATAACCCACCAGGCACAGGCTGTTGGCGATCGACTGAACCAGAAGGAACCAACTCCCAAATAGTAAACTTAGGTCGATTCCGCACTTGCATTATCGACCTAAGTTCGAGCTGCGTTCGACCTAAGTGCTCCGCACAATCACTGGGATCGACGTGGTTTTGTACCAGCTTCGCCCCGTGTAACGGTCAAATTTCCGACTCCAGTCGGGAACTACTACTTTTTCAGGGAACCACACTCGAACTCAGCTCGATTCCAGAAAAGTGCGGAATCTCTGGTGCCAGGAGTCCCCATTCAGCCAATCACAGCTGAGTGTTTTGGGCATGCGTACAGCTGGCCAATCAAAAAATGCCACTTTCGTCCCTCCATTCCTCTGGCAGGTTTTTTTATAATGTGTGTGGGGATAGATGGAACATGGCCATAGAACAGTAGCCAATCGGAACGGAGCGGCGAAGAGGCACAGGATGATCCCGCCCTCCGAAGGAAAGGTGCAATTCCTTTCATCGTCTTTACTTCAAGGTCGGTTCTTTTGTGTGTGTGTGTGTGGCAACGGTTATGGTTTGTTTATTTTTTTTGAAGGGGGGAAAACAAAACAAAACAGGGTTATTCTTTTAAAGAAAAACACATTGAAGGACACGGTCAGCCTCATTTGCACATCAGCACTTCTACAGCATGTGATTCTAAAGAGTAATTCAAACCGAGTACGGCAAACATCGTTCCTTAAACATCCCTTGGCATGATCAACATTGTTCTTTCTGCATTTCCTATACTGACTCCCTTGAACACATCTTGCTCTCCTGCTCAAAGTATGACAGCTTTAGGTCCGATGTCTCTGCTTTAACCTCAGCTGGGTTCTCGGATCTTTCTACCAACGCAAAGATGATTTTTCTGCTCAACAATCCCGAGGTTGAAATAATGGAAATTGTAGCCAAATTTTTGCTGTGCACCTTGAACTAGGTTCCCTTGGCTTCTGTTCACACTATTTTCCCTGTTCAGAGGCGTTCCTCCCATTGAGAAAAGTGGGCAATTGCCCAGGGCGTCCCCTTGTGGGGGGGCACAAAAACTGCAGGTTCGTTTGTGGAATTTTTTGTATTTTCAGTGTTTTTCTGTTTTTGGCCTGCAGAGGGCGCAGTTTTTAGGCTAGCAGCACCAAACTTTCAGGGATTTTTCGGGAGACTCTCCTGATGATATCACCCAGGTTTGGTGAGGTTTGGTTTAGGGAGTCCAAAATTATGGACTCCCAAAGGGAGTGTCCCCATCCCCCATTGTTTCCAATGGGAGCTAGTAGGAGATGGGGGCTACACCTTTGAGGGCCCATAACTTTGGACCCCCTGAACCAAACTTCACCAAACCTGGGTGGTATCATCAGTAGAATATCATAAAGATATTCTGAAATTTTGGTGCTTGAAAATAATGCTGTTCTGGGGTAGATTCCAGCATCACTTGTTTAAACTAGGGAGCCCAGATTCTCCTTTTAAATCCACCTTAAAGGGAGAATCTGAGGTCCCCAGTTTAAATAACATTGAAAATGAGCTATTTCCCCTAATTGGGGAGACTGGATACAACACCATAAAATGTTTTTATAGCAGTAATAAAACATTTTGAAAGCATTTTGAAAATGTTTTCCAAAAAATATTTCTGCTGTGTGGCATGGCCCATTGCTGTGTTCAGATTTGTGAGTTGGGGGATGTTCTATAATGTGATGGTGACTTTGAAACGACCTGGTGGAAAAAATCATTGTTTGGTCATGGTGGGGGAGGGTGGCCACTCATGGGGGGGGCATCAAACTCAGGTTTTGCCCAGGGCTCCAGTTTGCCTAGGTACGCCACTGTCCCTGTTCTCTATTGGATTTTCTTTTTCCTTTTTGTCCCTGTGTTGTATGTGCCCAATAAAGATCTCTGAATCTGAACCAGAAGTCCCTTCGCTATTCCCGTGGCCTCCATGACAGACAGATAGAAGGGCTTTTTGATGGGAGGGAGTCCTAGAGCCAGGGCGCTGAGGAGCACTTCCCTGAGCTGGCAAAAACTCTTACATCGATCCTGATGATCTACCACTGAGTTAGCAAAACCTCACATCATACAACTGAAAACAAACTGGAGGAGTTCAAACGTCCTCTTTGCCTTCTGAGGGTGGGAACCACCTGGGTGAATCCTCTCCAATAACCACACTGGACTCTTTGCTGGGATAAACATTTTGGCCATAGCCATTTTATTAGCCAACCAAAACAGAAGCGTGAGGCGTAGCCTGGGTCTTGATCTGGCCTGTCTGCTTCATAGCGAAGCTCCAACGGGCGGATGCCCTGTATTGGACTTCGCTCCGCTGAAGGGCTCTGCCGGGCGGACACTCCTGGCAAGACGTGATCCCCATTTGCCAGTTCGGCAGGGTGGTTGCCTCTTGCCGCCGTCGGCACTTCCAGATCATTACCCATGCGCCACTGCCGAACGGCTATGACAGAAACATGCAACAACCGAATGAACCCAGGGAGAGGTGGGTGGGCAAATCGCCAGCTGGCCAAAGCACATGGCCAGAACAAAGGAGGGCTTTCCCCTTTAAAGGGTCAATCTGCCCTCCCCTCCTGGTGACGTCAGCCCTTGCCCAACATGGCCCGGGCTTCGCTTCCGCCCTCAGTTAAGCGGAAGCGGTCACCTTGGCTCCACCCCTCCCACCCCCAGAGGCAACCGCAGCCGGTGGGTGATTCACAGCTGTCTTTTTATCTGCTAGTTGGCTTTAAAACTGAAAGCAGGAGTCAGGAAGCCAGATTTGTGGGTGCAAATTTTGGTGCTTTGCAGTGTAATGAGTCCAAGGATATAAGAGGGGATAGAAAGGGTTTAAATAAATAAACGAATACACATTCCTAACGCTGAACAAGGAATGGCAGAGCATGCTGCTTCATTAACTAAATGTCTCTCGACAGAAAGAAAGCGCCCTTTACATCTTCCTTTTCCCAAGCTAAAATCCTAAAGTTCATGATCTCCCCTTACCCTCACCCCCCTAACGAAAATCTCCGTTCCGTGGTACCCGCAACACTTGTGTGATGCTGGGCCTGTTTCTTTGTCAAGCCTTTCTCCTTGGTGAGCTCCACGCCAAATGGATGCAGGAAATATTGTGGGTAATGAGGCATGAACTCTGCCTTCCAGTGAAATGATTCATGGCAACTGTGCAGAAGAGCTGTGATCTTTCCACGACTTCCTCCAGAGTTGCTGGCAGCAATAAAAAAAGGAGGCGATGCCGACATCTGGGTTTTAAAGTAATCCAATCGGACTGAATCAATTCAAGGCCACGCCACTCCAAGGTGTGGGCAAATATCTCAGTGCCCACCCACCGAGGTAGGACAATTCCATGCGTCGAAATACAAGATTAACAGAATCTCCAAAATATGAACATCTGTAGGAAGAAACATATAAAGTCCTACTAACTCTCCTTCTCTCCCACAACAGGCACCTTGTGACGCATGTGGAATGGAGAGAGTTCTGAGAGAACTATGACTAGCCCAAAGTCACCAAGTATACTATGTGCAAGAGTGGGAAAATGAATTTGGTTCACCAGTTTAGAGACCTCCACTCAGGGGCGGAGCGAGAAGGAACTGCAGGTGGGGCCACACCCCCACCCTGCCCCAGAACACCCCAAGAATGCCCCATCCACACCCCTGAACTGGCATGCGCCTGGTGCATCGCACACCCCTTCGTCCCCTTGGTGCTATGCCACTGTATGGTCGATTCCACACTTGGGTTATCGACCTAAATTCGAGCTGCGTTCGACCTAAGTGCTCCACATAACCACTGGGATCGACGTGGTTTTGTACCAGCTTTGCCCCGTGTAACGGTCCAATTTCTGACTCCAGTTGGGAACTACTACTTTTTCAGGGAACCACGCTTGAACTCAGCTCGATTCCAGTAAAGTGCGGAATCTCTGGTGCCAGGAGTCCCCCATTCAGCCAATCACAGCTGAGTGTTTCGGGCATGCGTACAGCTGGCCAATCAAAAAACGCCACCTTTGTCCCTCCATTCCTGTGGCAGTTTTTTTATAACGTGTGTGGGGATAGATGGAACATGGCCATAGAACAGTAGCCAATCGGAACGGAGCGGCGAAGAGGCACAGGATGATTCCACTCTCCGAGCGGGGATCAAGCTGATTGCAGTGGGGAACAATAGTGGATTCAACCTAGGTTAGTACCCTTCTCAGGGAACTGGGTCGAACCTATTTTACTCGTGTGCGGAATCACCCTATGTGTGCTTTCTATCTGTTTTGTATGAGCCACTAGAATCTTGGTTTGTGAGGAAGAAATAAAAAGCAGATTTGGGGATTGTGCTGTGGCTCGATATCATCTTGACATGCAGAAGGTGCTGGGTTCAATCCCTGATATTTCCACTAAAACAGCCAGGTAGTTTGGAATGTGAAAGACCCTCCGCCCGAGATGCTAGAGAGCGGCTGGCAGTTGGAGTATACAGTTCTGACCTTGACAGACGAAGCGTCTAATGCAGCAGAAGGCAGCTTCATTTGTTCCTGTGTCCGGGTGTGTGTGTGTGTGTCTACATTTGTAAATTACGACAAGAAGCTTTCAATCGCACACACACAAGGGGAGGGGAGAGGTAACACAGGAGCAGGGCAGTGTGCCTCATCAGGCGATCTACCGTCGCTGTCGCCTCTCCTCCACTCCCATAGCAGGAGAAAATGGGGGTGGGGGTGGTAATGATAGCACAGGGGGGGTCCACCATAATAATCAAGGCAGGTGTACAACAGGTACTGTCACAAATATTACACCCATGCGTATTCCAACTCACCAGGTGAGTATCATTTTAACATTATCTTACTATCACAAATATACAAAAAATGTTTAGTAAGTACACCGTCAGGTATGGCTATAAAACCTCTAGATTAGGTTTTTATTTCGGCAGTCCTTTGTCAAGCCAATAATTGTTGTACAAAGTATTCTTTTTCTTACTCCTCTAGGAGCACAACTGTTTTTTCTTACACTAGATAGT
>NW_025950410.1:0-14730 GCF_021028975.2 Sphaerodactylus townsendi
CAAAACTCAACTTTCCATCTCCCTTCCTGGCTGCGTGCCAACTACTAAGCTGTCTTTTGCCAGCCAGTCTCCTGAGAGAGAATACTGGTCTTAACTTCCTCTTCTACTCCCCATTGGTCAGGGTTTTCACCGGTCAGTTAAAATGAAAAGCTCTTAATGATTATGTGTGTAAAAGCTCTTAAAATATTTTTGGTGCCAGACAGACTCAACAGGTCCTACTTTTTAAAAAAGCCTTTTGAAGACACTAGAGTGATTGTTAAGCTTGATTCTAAACATTTGTTCACAGTATTGTGTTCTTGATAATGTTTTATTTATTTACAAAATTTATATCTCGCTTGATTCCATTACAAGGGATGCCAAGGCAGCTAACCATTTAAAAGATACATGATAAAATTACATTATTAAATAATTCTAATAAAATCATATAAAACATATGCCACTAATACAATGTTAAAAAGAGTTAAAAACAGAGTTCACGTACATACAAATGATAAAAACATTGGATAGGAAAGAGGAATCACTGAGAAAATGCCAAACAAAACAAAAACATCTTTACCCACTGGCAGAAGATGGCAGCAAAAGGGGACAGATAGATGTCCCTGGTGAGAGAGTTGCTCCTGCCTAATTTCATGAGATGAGGACACTCAAAGAAGGCCCTCCAGAGCTGATTGCATTGATCGTACAGGTTCTTCCAGCAGGCTGATCCCAATCCATATGGAGCTTTGACGGTCAAGACCAGCGCCTTAAATTGTTCCTGGAAATAGATTGGAAGCCAGTGTAGGTGATCATATGGAGAGGAAGATGGCATCTTGGAGATCTCTGTGAGATCTGTGCTGGACAGGTGTCATGGCGCATGTTGTGTATGCATGCATGTTTATGAAAGATACCTAATAATGTTAAGGGAGCCAAATCTGGGAAACCATGTGTTCCCCCCTGCACTCCCGTTATAGCTCCAGTTATACCCATAAACAGAAAAAAAGAGGATCCACATGTACTTATTTTCAGGCCACCTTGTTTACCTGTAAAGTGATGTGTGGAGCGAGTGTAACTTTAACCAAAAGCAGAGTTAATGGGCAGGATTGTGGGAGGGGGAGCAAGATCCTGCTCTGACATCCTGTCTTACCCCATGATGCTCTACTGCTTTAAGCGGTTTTCTACAGTCTCATGATACCTGCAGTGGGCTAGAGGAAAATGTATAAAGCTGCTAGGTGCCCTGGAGCAAGATTGGTGGGTTTCCCTTCTTTTCCCTTCTTTCCCTGGCACACTATGTTTTTTGGTTCAAAACAGTTCTTGGTTTATGTGTGAATGGAAAGATGTGAATAAATACCTGGTGGGACCTGTTATCATGCCTACTATAACTGTCAGGGTCTTGGACTGAGGTCTGTCCCAGCCCTGTTACTTGATCCTTTAACCAGAGACGTCTAGGGGTTGAACTGGGGACTTCATGCATGCCAAAATGTCTCTGTGCTGTTGAGCTGTGGTCTGTCCCCTAAACTGAATTGTCCAAGTCACAAGCTTTGTTCTATTTTAGGCACAATTTTACTTTTCTGCTTTATACACAGGTCACAGATAGAAGCCTAGCAAAAGACAGGCTCTAAACCACTGAGTTCCACTTCTGAATTGGCTGCCTTGGGTAGTTTGCTAGTAAAAACTATGGCATTATATAGTATTAATGTCTCTTGAAAAGTTTGTCCTTTTCTTCCCCACACCTTTCCCCCAGTAAACCAGGGAACAGAGGACAAGTTTCTGACATAACTCGGCTCCAGCTGTAGCCCTGCCTATGGAGTACTGTGACTTTGTTGACCAAAGCAGCATACAATGCTGGAATAACCAATAGCACATGTTACATAACAGTATACTAGCTGAATTGGTTGAGAACAGCCTGGCGCAGTAGTGGCTGAATATTCCTTCCTCTTCTTTCCCTTTTTGTCATGAAATTTTGCTGTCCTTGTGAAGAGCTATGTGTGTCTGTATCTTTTTGGAGTGGTCAGGAGTTGGTTTCATCTTTGCAGATTAAAACATTAAGTAAATATTTGAAAAGATAGAAGAGATCAGGCATTCCACAAGAATTGTGTTTTAATTTGTAGCATCTGGAAGGCATTTTAAAAATGTTTAGTCTCATTCTATTCTTTCAGAAAATACCCCAAATAATGTGCTACTTTAAGGCCATACTAATTTGTACGAGTATGTGAAGCTGTTCAGAGTAGACCCAGCCATATTCAGTTCCTCAGGAAAACCAATGTGTACTTCTTCCATGAATGGTGCCAGCACCATAAAAGACTCTGACAAGCACATTGTGTAGCCAGAGCAGGTCTGTCCCCTAAACTGAATTGTCCAAGCCACAAGCTTTGTTCTATTTTAGGTACAATTTTACTTTTGTGCTTTATACACAGGTCACAGATATCTGTCAGCATTGCAACACATTGACTTGGCTTTAAGCATCAGTTCATATTTAAGTCGTAATAATTCTATGTGTTGCTGTATTCCTGTTGGTGTTGAGAGGGCCTGGATGAGTGGAATGTTGTCGTTGGCACCAGTCCAGGACTAGGGAGGGAGGGAGGCAGCTAGTGGCTTGGGTCCCCCACTGAATTTCAAGATGGTCTCTTTTTTTGAGCTTTCAGACCTTCCTCCAGTGTTGATTGCTGCAAGATTCTAGCAAAAAAATTTATCCATCCATCACTGTCATGTTAGAATGAAGTGCATAATAGAGAGATAGTGTGTTGTGGTTAGAGCAGGGATCCCCAACCTTCTGACTCATAGGGACCACATTAGATTCCCCAATGCCTCAAAGGGCCACATCTTAGATGAAAACGTAACAAAATTATTAACCTACCTAGAACTTTGGACTAGGTTTGGGGGAGATGCAGATTCAGATCTCCACTTTGCCCTGGAAACTTCTGGGGTGTCTTGGGGCCAGTCACACACTGTTGCCCTTACCTACCTCGCAGGATTATGCGGAAGAGAGAAATGATATAAGCTCCTTTGAGTCCCTACTGGGGTGAAAGGCAGGATATGGAATACTCTTACTGATTTTGTGTTTGTTCTCACTGCTTGTCTGTGCGCATGATTGAAGGTGAAAATTCTGGGTATAATTTTGTGACAGAAGTGTGCTCAAATTGGGCTGAATGAGCTTTGTACTACTAGCTGAATGATGTCATCATGTTTGTAAAAGCGTTCTGTACTCGTGTGAGTACTTCTGTGCCCTTCCTGTTTTATTAGTTCAAACATCACAATGCATGCTTTAGTGGAATTTATTCGTGGAATTTATTTGCATTGCATTCTGTCTCTCCTTCCTCCCCAGGTTTTGGAAGAAAAGATGTAGTGGAACACTTGCTGCAGACGGGAGCCAATGTCCACGCTCGGGATGATGGCGGCCTGATCCCTCTTCATAATGCCTGTTCCTTTGGTCACGCGGAGGTAGTCAGCCTCTTGCTGTGTCAAGGTGCAGATCCGAATGCCAGGGACAACTGGAACTACACTCCTCTGCATGAAGCTGCTATCAAAGGCAAGATAGACGTGTGTATTGGTAAGTGCATTAAAAAAGCTGTCTTTTTATGGTTACCAGTAGTTGTGCTAGAACAAGTTTCCTCAGTAAAAGGGAGCTGTTGGATCTGACCTTATAATTCCTCAGTTTAAAAGGAAATCACAGTTTGGCTAAGGTGGTCTCAGTTCAGTCTGTGGCTGCAGGTTTTTTAAATGTTTAGTTCTCCAGGAGGCGACTGAGGGCATCTTGGATGGATGATTTCCTAACCCTTTCTAAGGAAGGCAGGAACTAAAAGTTGCTACTTCCTATGGAAGGCTTGGGCATCCATCTCGTGCTCCAGTGTTTTTCCTGCCTCAGCAGAGAGAGCAGTGATTCTATTGAGCTCCATAGCCAGTATAGGTTTTCTCTTCCTCTTGTAAGTGTTCTCTGTCTGTTTTTGTCTATTTTTGTCAGTGGATGTTCTTGTAGTTAGTTCTGTCAGTATGGCTTGTTGGGCAGAAGAGCTGACTGGCTCCATAAAATCTTATCCGCTTCCATTACATTGAAGAAATTTTATTTCTGTGTGGTTCTGTAAAAACTTTTGATTAGTGACCTGAATCCTGATAAATGATTTTGTGGCAAGAGATTTTTGAAAGGAACCAGGCAAGCCCGCAGCTCCCAACTTGAGCACAGGTGGTTTCTGCCTCCCCAAAGGCCTCTTTTGTGAGCTCAGCACTGTTCCATCTTGGGTGGCTTGCTAAATGTGAAAATAAGCAACCAAGTTCTGACCCTTAATGTTGTATATCTAACACTGCAATATACTTATATGCTAAATCATAGAGAGGAGCTAGAAGAAAATTGTGGACCTGATGAGCTGGGCTATCAAGAGAACGAAAAAGAAATGTAGATTCTAACTGGTGAAAAGACACAACTGTTTGAAAGTGCAGAGCATTTCATACTATCCTGAAGTTTGTTTTCAGAGGGGAAGTAGCATGCTGCCTTGTGACTAGCAGCTCAATCCAGACTGGGCTGGCAGGCAGGGACAGCAGAGCTCCACCTCTCCAAAGGGCTTTCCTGTGGCGCAGGAAGCCCAAGGGGGAAAGAAAAGTGAAAAACCTTCAGAATTCCCCATAGGGGAAAGTAGAGATATGCCTCAGAAAATGTGGGGTATTTCTGAGACTGGGCCCATTGATGCAAGTGGGTTGAATGGGTAGTAGAAGCCAACTGGGGTTGACTTGACCCCTGAGAATGCTCTCGCCAAACCGACATAGTTTGGGAGTGCCGGCAGATTTGCCCCTCAGCCAGGGTAAGTGCCCTGGGGAGGGCAGATTGGTTGGCGTAAGTCTGCACCATTTTCTGTTCCTTGTTGCAGTGGCTAGTCGATTTGCGGTTCAGGCGATCTGGTTATTTCTTGCCTAGGTTGCTGCTTTCCAGCCTTCTGTTGGAAAGGAGGCATACAAAGCTATATCAGGTGGCTGTATTTGTTGTTCATTTGCACATTTTTGCTATATGCCAGAGAATGGCTAACACGGGGTGTTTCTGAACAACAGCCCTCTTCTTCATACTTCTTCCTTACTCCCTCCCTCCTCTCCCCACATTGGAAAAAAATGTTTTGTATGGCATGGAGGGTTTTTGTCCAGGAAGGAAACGTTCCCTTTGCTCAAGGGGCTCTGAGAGCTTTCTGGATTCTGACCTTTGTTAAAAAGAGTGCAGTATTGTTAATTTATGCAGCTAATTTGTGGGCTTAGGGGCATGCATATTCCGGAGGTTCGAGAACTATCCATTTTCTTTCCCTCTTGCACAGTTCTGCTGCAGCATGGAGCTGATCCAAATATTCGGAACACGGATGGGAAGTCAGCCCTGGATCTTGCAGATCCTTCTGCAAAAGCTGTACTTACAGGTGAGCAGTACGAAGCTGGGTTGTTCAGCATACACAGTCAGTCTTTGCGATGACTCTGTCTACTTTTGACAGTATAAAAACAGCAAAACAAAACAGAAGAAAGCCTTCGACAATACATTAAAACAGAAGAAGCTTGCATGGTGTGTGTATGTATTGATTTTTTAGGACCTGCATTAACAGATCTCAGTTATTCATTGTGCTTATTTTCGAGAATTTCATAGCCTTGTACCTCTATCTTGCTGTTTAAATGTTACCAATTAAATTTTAAGCATGCATATGCATAATCCCGTGTGAAATAACCGTGATAAAATTCATAGCACAGTTCCTCCCACCTTTCTATATGGTTACAGGTTGTCAGTTTGTTTACAGTGTTTAATTTTTGTACAGTGTCAGTAGTGTTCAAAATAACCAGTACTCTTTCTTTAGCCCTTCAGGTGATTAACATCCAAAATCCACATACCATAATATGCTCTGTGGAATTTACTCAGCAGTAATCCATGTTTTTCAATGGGGAGAAGATGTAGTAGGGAAAAATCTGAAGCTAATGTTCTCAGCCCTTCAATGTTAACTACCTTTTTTTGTAGCGTTTCTTCTCTTTGAAGAAATAAAGAACAGGTAACTGGTTGGCCACTGTGTGAATCAGAATACTGGATTAAATGGACACTAGCCTGATCCAGCAGGGCTCTGAGACTGTTGAGAGAAATGTGTGTGACATAAACATGGTATGGCTTTCCTTTCTTCCCTCTGTTCTTTGTTGTCCTTCACTTGGAAGCAGACAGTAGGATCTGAAGGACAGGAGTGAAGAGAACTTTTCATTTATGTGAGGTATATGCAATAGATTGCCAGTCTTCTTTCTGTGGAAGGATGGTCCTAGAAATTCTTATCACTGATTGCTTTTTACTCCCCCAGCATGAAAGGTGGTGGAATGCTTTTGGGGATTATGAAACAGAGCCTTCCATAGATGCAAGAAAGTCCTCTGTCAGTGGAAGGTACCCTGAACTAACAGAAATGCACTACCCTCAGCTGAATGCAGTGGTGAAATACAACCCATTGTGTGCTATCTGAAATGCTAATTGAGGCCACAAAGCTCCTAGCAGACATAGTAGCAAACATTCTCCCATGAAGAAACTAATCTGACATGTATCCAGAGTCATTAAGGGGTACATTTGGGTGTGTGCGCTGCCAGAAGCTAGGGTGTGATCAAATCTAGTCTTGCAGGGCCAAATAGGCAGCAGATAGCAGTGTAGTCAGAAAACAGTCCAATGGGTCAGGGCATGTGGAAGGCAAGAGCGTAGTCAGAAGTCAGCCCAATGGGTTAGGGCAGGCGGCAGGCAAAAGCGTAGTCGAGTCAGTCCACAGGTTGTGATACAGGAGATCCAATAAACAGGCTGGGAATCAGTGGTAGACCAGGTACGCAGAGGTGACAGGTAACACATTCATTGCACCCAGGCAGAACCAAGCTCAAGGCAAGGCTTATACACAGGGCCTTGCCCACATGGCTGGAATTCTGCAAGGAGTTAATCCTCATCAGACGCAAACACCTCTATCTTCCCATATCTTGCTGCAAGATGAACACTTCTCCTTTGTTGCTGCAGCAGCTGCCTCTGTTTCAGCCTTCTGTGCACAGCTGGCTCATCACTGGTTTCCTTAGGGATATCTGCAGGCTCTTCCACCTGCATGGAATCAGGCAGGGAAGGGCTGGGCATTGGCTCTGCTGCCTGCTTTTCCTCCTGAGCAGCCAGCTCTGGCTGCACCGTGTTGTCAGGTCCTGTATCAGAGTCCTCTGAGTCCTGGTAAGTACCCAGGAGCTGGCTCATGATAGCATGTCTGTATAAAATCCCACTCTTAGCTGAGCAGGGAAGTTGGATACAACCTCATGTTAGTGTATGAAATGTTCCCTTGGCTGTGGATTTTGCATTTCCCGTCACTAATGACCCTGTGCTTGTGGAGGAAACCACCTTTACTTAGTCTTAAAAGGAGTCCCCTAGTTTCTGAAAATGGGATTCTTTAACCTGTATTCTTCTGGCTCTTTCATATTGCCATAAAATCTGCTTGAAATGACTGAATGCATTGCTTTTGTAGCACAAATATGTCAGGACAAAAATGTGCGTTGCAAGTAGAAAAGGGATGTTGATAAGTTAGAAATCAAAAGAAAAGGAATAAAACAGTAATGTGACTGAACTCTGGAGTAACTTACCTTGACATGTAAGGAGCATTGCTAAACAGCTTGGTATGTTTTTTGGCTAAGTTGTTACAACCCTTATCCCCATAAGATAACTGGTAATGTTTTCCAGAACACAAGAGGTGAAAGGTTGCAGAACTGGGGGGGGAGGGGGGAGAGGGGGAAGTATCAAAGAACCTTGAGCAATCTGAATTCAAGTTGCTGGAACCCTTTCAATGTTTGGGGAAGGCTCAGACCCACATAAGGAACTATCAATGTGCTAGTTGTTTTCATCCAAGTCTTCAGAAATCTCTTTCCTAGCATTGGTGACCAATCTGTAGTCTTAATATTCTGAAGCATGTTGTGTACCACTGAGCAAACACCCCATTGCTAGCTTTTGGTGATGCCATTTTGAAAGTTAGATCTGTCAGGCAATTTGTATTCGTACATGGCTTGAATGTCTCTGGAATAGGATTTAAACATTTTTGGGCTGTTATGTCACCCCTTCATTTTTCTCCTGTGAGAATGGCTACTAGAGGTGTGCACTAATTATTTTTCCTTGTATTTTTCAGATTTGAGTTTAATGGATCTGAAAATATTCAAAAAATTTGAAAAAAATCTAAATTCCCATATTAATATTGTTTTTTTAAATTGGAATCAAGCAACTTTAGACCAGAGAATCAAACTGAGACAAATTTTCCCACCATTCTCGCAATGGTAGGAATTTTTTTAGGAGCATTTCAATCTTTGAGGACTCATTGTGGAGTTCTGGGGGAGCTGGTTTTTGAGAGAGAGGTGCTATATTTTCAGCGTAGCTGCACGTGCCTCTCTTTACATGAGCACCTGAGTTTGGTTAAGTTTGGGTCTGGGAATCAAATTTAATAGGCACCTAGTTTTGCTCCATTTGGGGACTCATAAAATTGGGCCCTCTGATCCAGTCTTCAGCAAACATGGGGGTTATTGTAAGAAGAGACACCTGCAGCTTTGTGGAAAATTTTGTGCCTCTGCCTTAAAAACCAGCCCCCCCTCCCCCCAAACCTCAGAAAGATTCATTATAGGGTAACATGTAGCTGTTCCCTTTAAAAGTTAATAGCTCCAATGTTAGTTAATGGGAAAATTTTGCAGGGCTCTGGTGGGTTTTTTTTAAAGGTAGAGGCACCTGATTTGCAGCATAGTCAGAGATGCTTCTTTTTACAAAAGTTTTGTTACAATTGGGTCGCATTGTTTCCAATGGAGGATGTATAGGGGTACAACGTCTCTGGGAGCCTATAAAATTGGACCTGATGACCTTCTCTTCGCCAGACTTGGGAATTCTTATAAGGAGAGTCACCTGCAGCCATTCTGCAAATTTGTTGTTTCTTCCTAAAAAGACTACCCTCCCCAAGCCCTGTGAATATAATGGATCTAAAAAGACCCCTCCTAAAAATCTGGAAAAATTGGGTTCTTTTGGCTTTGCCTTTTTGGCTTCATTTAAATGGTGCCTCTTTTTTCAGTTTGACATATTTGAATGCACCCCGCTGTGGCCGTGCTATTAGGAGAATAGGATGTTACACGATTTCATACAGGAATTGTGATGCTCTGATTTTTCTAAAGGCCTGCATCTCTTCTCAGGAGCCAGAAAGTGCTACGTATATGAGGATGGCACCCCCACAGATCACGAAACTTTTTTTTTGCATGACAGCAGTAATTCACAACTGGATTTTCCTATGCGGAGAAACCAAACCAGGGAGGCCGTGATTGCAGGAGTGCAGTTAGTACAATATCCAATGTTGTGTGAATGCTGCCCAGATTATAAGGTGGGAGAGCTAAGCGTCCCTAAACAAACAATTCCAGTGAAGGGAGGGAGAGGATGACGCCCCAGTATGTTTATCTGACACAGTGGCTGCGCCTTCCCTACTACTAAAAAAGCAGTCCCTGTGGTATCTTTTGCAGGCTGACTTGTTTGTTGTGGGGTTAGCTGACTTTTTGATTCATTATCAGATTAACATGCACTCTTGTGCAACTCGTGCTGTCATGGTACACCCAGATAGGCAAGAGATACATTAATACTGGGTGGTGGGGAGGGGTGAGTCAGGAAATCTCCTTTACCAAAGTAGGCTGTTGCGCTTCTTTGAGGATATTACTTTCACCCTTGAGGACACTTCTTGTTCCAACAAGCAGCACATAACTGCTTAAACCCTGCTTCAATCAAAAATGCTTGTGACCCATCAAGCCAAGCACAGTTCATATTGTGACTGCCAGGTGTATGGTGACCTTGTATTTTTGCCATCCTAGGCAGGCAGCAAAACCAGGAAAGTGTTATGAGTGTTTGGGTTTTAGGAAAGCTTGAAATAATGCTCAGTTCTCAAAAGCCAGCAGTGAAAGCCCAAATGTGTTTTCCAAATCAGTAGGAGAGGCTAATCCAAGTTGCTTGGACTGACTGAAGATGTATAGTGATACCTGACCAGAGCATTGTTTTGCTTGGTGGGTCAGAAATTGTGCACACTTGATTTTGATATGTGCAGAGAATTTTCTACTGTTACGTGGTTCAGAAACGGTGTATTGTCCACATGAAAAAATTTAGTGTCCCCCTAGAGCATCTGCTAAATAAAAAAATCTTTGTCAATATTGTTTTCCCTTTTGAAGCCATATAAAGACATTAGTATGCTTGATGTTGCCTGGTAGTTTGTGTTGAAATTATAATTCATTAAGGGTAGTTAACTGCTCCTTAATGTAAGCCAAGCTGTTTTTCCTCTGAGCTGGAGGACACCTTATGGGTGTTTCCCTTCATCTAATTGGGAAGACAGGAAATTAATTTTTTCTCCTTCCTATGGCCGTGGGATCACAGCCTCCTCTTCAGTTCTTTTTCCTACCTCAATGGGAGAGCACTTAGCTTGGTTGCCTGGCTCTTGTCTTTAAAAATCTATTTATTTACTATTTATTTCTCACTCATGCTTTGCTTATTTTTTTCCTAGCTCTATAATCTAACTGATTTCGCTCTTTTCCACTTTCTCTGGTTGGTCTTTCTATCTGTTTCTCTGCCTTTTACCCTCTTTGCTCTCTGTTTTCTGGCATTGAAGAGGAGGGGCATTCTCTGGCTCGGAGAAGAAAGAAGAGGAGATTGGCTTGTAAGGTGTTTTGTTCAGGCAGCCAAACCATGCAAACAGGTGTGGACAGTACCTTTCCTTTGGAAGTAGATGTGGAGACTGTCCATGCAGCCATCTTCCGACCCAATGGGCATGCCAGAAGCGACTGCTCTGGTCATGTTCAAAGCAACCAAAGCCATTTTGCCACCCTCATTGAAAAAGCCATCAAAAATCGCTCTACTACAAAATGGCTGCCTCTGCAGAGACCTGCTGTCCCCATGTAGCCATGGGCTCCAGTGGTCCTGAAGCAGCTGCAGCTGCATTGGTAGCAACCTCTGGAATCAGTTCAGCAGTGGCACCAGACTACTTGGGAGTCAGCCTTTGTGGTAAAGTACTTGTGCCCAGTTCCTTTACACTTCCTCCTGAGTTTTACTTCTTTGTACAGGATACCTTTCAGGAGTAGGTGATGTTCCTCAATGTAAGGAATTCCATAGAAGCAGAAATAAAAGGTTGTTGGGCGGCCCCCAACAACCCCAAAAACGCCTTCCAGAACTTTGAAATGAATTGGGGGCCGCGGTCGGAGACCACCTTAACGGGGGCGGAATGTAGACGGTAAACATGTTGGATGAACAGCCGTGCCAACTTAGGAGCGGAGGGGATGGAAGCACACGGAATAAAATGGGCTTGTTTGGAAAATAAGTCCACCACCACCCACAAAACCGTGTTGCCATGACTGTCGGGCAAATCTGTAATAAAATCCATGGAGATGACTTCCCAAAGGCGGGAGGTCACGAGGAGAAGAGTTTCCAACAGCCCATGGGGCTTTCCTGGAATGGTTTTGGCTTCTGCGCCAAACCGAGCAACCTTTAATATAAGCCTCAATGTCCTTGCGCTGATTGCGCGCCACCAGAAGAACTGACGGCGGGCTAAATGCAGAGTTTTCAGAAAGCCAAAATGTCCAGCCCGGCGGGCATAGAGTGGCGGAGCTTCAAGAACCTGCTTGCGGGAGGGAGGCACGTGCAACATTCCCCCTCCATGAAGCTCCATTCTCCAAACGCAGTGGTGAGTCACTTTCCTCCGCTGGGCTCGTGCAGCCCCGCCTCCTCGAGTTCCACTTAGGAAAGGAGGAGACGAGACTAGGAATAGGCGGTGGAGAGGGAGGAGTGGGCGTTTGAGATCGAGGGTGACAGCCAGCCCCAACTGGGAGGGGGAGAGAACAGTGCGTTGGAATGTCTGACCGTAAGGCAGCTCCACCCCCCTCCCCGGGTAAGCCCTTGATTGTAGCGGCGATCAGCCAGTTTATTGGTTTTCCCGGGGAAAAAATGGACTGTAAAAGAGAAGCGAGAAAATGCGGCCGCGGAGTTGTTTGCGGACATCTTGAGGGGGGTGGAAAGAAGCGGCCAGGTTTTTGTGATCCAGAATGACCAAACCTGAAAGGGGTGTTTAGCCCCTCTCCAGCCAGTGGCGCCAAGTGGAGAGTGCTACTTTGATGGCCGCGGTCTCTTTATCCCCTACAGTCCAGTTGAGTTCAGCACCAAGAGAATTTCTTAGATAAATAAGCACCGCACGGAACCAGCCTACCATCTTTATTTTTCACCACCTTAGGGCTGCCCCAAAGTGCTTTGTCCGAGGCATCCACGTGAACCACAAGCGGGAGATCTGGAATTAAGATGTTTTAGGATAGGTTAGGTGGTAAAAGCAGACTTTAAGAGTTGAAAGGCTGAACGACGCTCCTCAGACCAGGAAAGGGGGGCCCCGGGCTTGGCCGGACGGTGGATCTTTCCCCTTAGTGCGTGAGAGGTCTGTAGGAGGGAGGGTCAGTTCAGCGGGCCAGATTGGGGTATAAAGTCACGATAGAAATTAAGCAAAACCAAGAAAAGATTGGGGATCTTAACTGCGGTTTGGTGAGGGGCAGGCCATTGAAGGACAGCGTCAATTTTATGAGGATCCATTTTCAAGCCCTCGGGCTGAGATCCGGTAACTTAAATAGATCAATGGAGGTCTGGTGAAAACAGCATTTGGAGAGTTTGGCAAAGAGAGAGTTGTCGAGCAAGCGTTTCAATACCTCCCGAACCAATGTTTCATGTTGTTCTATGGTTTGTGAATAAATTAAAACGTCATCTAAGTATACCACAACTCCCTTGTATAATAAATCATGGAGAACTTCGTTGATAAGGGCCATAAAAGCCCCGGGGGCCCCACTTAACCCGAATGGCATTATCAAGTATTCAAACTGTCCAAATTTTGTGTTAAACGCATCCTTCAGCAATTCTGACCCTGTAGTAAGCTTCTCTCAAGTCCAATTTAGTAAAAATGCGTCCTTTGCCCAGTGCATCTAAAAGGTCTTTGATCAAAGGCAAAGGATATTTATTGGACAGGGAGACTGCATTGAGACCTCGATAATCTGTGCAAAGCCGTAAAGACCCATCTTTTTTCTTCACAAACAAAGCGGGAGCAGCGTGTTATTGTGTTTGGTAGCCCCGTCATTATGAACCCGAAGCGAAAGGTTCTTATCCAAGAAGACACGAAGTTCCTTCTCCTCATTGGGACTCATCACGGTAGATTCTACCCACCTTTAGACGGTTAAGCCCCTGGTTGTATACTTATGATTTTTTTGCAGTCAGTGTCTCTATGGGGTGGCAACTGAGTGCGCTATTCTTGCTCCTGAAAAACTCTGGCTAGATCATGAGTACGCCCGGTGGGATGCCAATAGAATCGGGAGGCTCATCGCTGATGAAGCCAGGGAGGGGTGTGTGTCAGGAGAAGTTGGGTTTTCCCCCCAATTCATGTGTTCACCCGCAGGAAGGGTCAGTGAATTCACAGATCCGTTCTTTCCAAATGAACTTTTGGTTCATGTAACAATAACCATGGCATGCCCAAAACCTTAAGGAGTGTTTGGCCACTGGCGTGAAATAAAACTAATTTTCTCCCAATGGTCGGTATGACGGAGGAGGAACGGTTGATAATTTTGAACTGGGCCGGTCCTTCATTCCCGAGGGAACTACCCGATCCATTTGGAGTGAATGGTATGGGCTTAGCCAGGGGAATTTGGTCCAGACCCCAAAACCGCCGCCACCTGGGGCCGCACTTGTTAAACAATGGGAGCAGCCAGAGTCCACAAAGGGCCGAGGCTATAGTAAAGTGTGTTTAGCGGGGTTGTGGCGCTTGGACAGTAATGTGAGCGCTGCCTTCGCGCTATACCCAGCGTCAGGAGTGGGGCCCACGTGTCCATGGGGAGGCTGAAGAAAGGCAAACAGCTGCTTCCCCTCCCTCTGCGTTACTTCGGTAACCCGCTTTAAACGAGGAAACCCGATGGGAGGCTGACCCGATCTGCGTGGTGGCAGCGGATGGAGTGCGCGTAGCTGGAGAGCGGTTGGCGGTTTGTTTCTTAGGACAGTTGGCGGCTAGATGACCTACCGTATCGCAGTTAAGACACGATCCCAGTCGGTGGCGTTCAGAAGGTAGTTTCGTTAAAGGCGGCTGGGCTTGGCTTAGTTAGGCGCAGTGGCAGGTTTTGGTGATGGGCGGCCTCCGGCACGAGCGACATTCCAAGCGAGGGGCATACACCTGGGATCCCCAACTGGATCCAATCTGCAATAGATGCGAGGTACCCGAATTAAAACCACCGTTTCGCGCAGCTTGCCGTCCACCGCCTCCGAGAAGTATTCGCATTTCATGCGTTCCGGAGCCACTCAGGAGGAAATTGACGCCGCCGCCGCCTGAAATTCACGGGCAAAATTCTGCAAACGGGCGGTTTGCAGATGGATAGTTTTGATGAATGCGGATGCGCTTCGTTCTCGGCGCCTGGATGTGGTAAAACAGCTCTTAAGGCTTGGAGGAATCACGAGGCACCGTGCGAGAGTCTTCATCTTGCAAATCCAAAAGAGTCCGCGAACCAGTCGGCTGCTGCCCCATCCAGGACTGAGCGGATGTCCGGTATTTTTTCGCGCTGAGACCGGTATAAATCATCGCAGTCTTTAAGTGGGCATTGAGTTGCAAAATGAAGTAGGGAAGTTTGGAAGCGGTCCCATCAAAGCGAGGCCGGTATCGGGGGCCTAAAGTAACCTCGTTCGAAGCTCTTGGCGCCTGCTAGGCGGCCCGGTTGCGTGGGTTGAAGCAGGTTGGGCAGGCAGCTGTTGCA
>NW_025950411.1:0-14727 GCF_021028975.2 Sphaerodactylus townsendi
CGCACTTGGAGTACTGTGTCCAGTTCTGGTCGCCGCATCTCAAAAAGAATATTGAGGAGATAGAAAAAGTGCAGAGAAGGGCAACAAGGATGATTGAGGGACTGGATCACCTTCCCTATGAGGAGAGGCTGCAGCGTTTGGGACTCTTTAGTTTGGAGAGGAGGCGGCTAAGGGGGGATATGATTGAAGTCTATAAAATTATGCATGGGGTAGAAAATGTTGACAGAGAGAAATTTTTCTCTCTTTCTCACAATACTAGAACCAGGGGGCATTCATTGAAAATGCTGGGGGGAAGAATTAGGACTAATAAAAGGAAACACTTCTTCACGTAACGTGTGATTGGTGTTTGGAATATGCTGCCACAGGAGGTGGTGATGGCCACTAACCTGGATAGCTTTAAAAGGGGCTTGGACAGATTTATGGAGGAGAAGTCGATTTATGGCTACCAATCTTGATCCTCTTTGATCTGAGATTGCAAATGCCTTAACAGACCAGGTGATCGGGAGCAACAGCCGCAGAAGGCCATTGCGTTCACATCCTACATGTGAGCTCCCAAAGGCACCTGGTGGTCTGATCCAGCTGGCTTGTTCTTATGTTCTTATGTTCTTAAGTGGCAGAGCAGGGAATCAAACCCGGTTCTTCCAGATTAGAATGCACCTGCTCTTGACCACTACGCCACATTGAAAGTGATGCTGTTTCAGGGTGGGGGATAATCCACCCAAAAACAGCATCACTTTCAATGTTGTTTAATAGGGACCCCAGATTCTCCCTTTAAGGTGGATTTAAAAGGAGAATTTGGGCTCTCTAGTTTAAACACCATTGAAAATGATGTTGTTTGGGGGTGAATTGCAGCATCACAGAGGCTGCCCGGGGGGTGGGGCTCAGGTCTTGCACCAGGCTCCATTTTCCCTCTATGCCTCTGCCCAGAGGGGAGGGACAGGGGAGGGCAGCGCAGGGGAGTTTGCCATCCCCGACTCGGAGAGCTGCTTTTATAAGCACGAGGCCGGGGGCGGGGCGTGGGGAGGCGTGGCCATGCCCTAGAGGCAGGTGGGAGTGTGGCCTCACCCCCGAACCCCCCATTACAAATCTATACCTACGTCCCTGATCATTCCCCATCCCCCTTCCATCCAAGTTTGTATGATTTCCTGGGTGGGACTTAGCTGGTATTAATAAACATCCTACAATTGTTCAAATGGTTTGAAAATAAATCTCACCATCAGTTCAGGAAGGAATAAAATTTTGGAGGTCTTGATGGAATTGGATGTTTACACTGGTGGCTGCAACTAAATCGATTTAAAGGCTGTAAGCAGAGTGTACTTTTGTGCATTTTATCATCATTTTACATATGGCAATGATACCTCTCATGCAGTTACAACATAAGTGAGCACCACCAACAGCCCAGTCTGGATTTGCACTGATACAATATATGTTTGGATTGCCAGTGAAATAAAAATTTCTAGCACCTGCGTAAGGTTTCAGAGCAAAGCCCTCAAATTCAGGCCGTTTCTGCACCTCCACGGGATCATTTGCACGAATGATCCCGGTAGGGGCGGGGAAGACAGCGCAGCCTGCACAGAGACTGTGCCGTCGCCCGAACGCCTTACCGTCCCTCCGACCTTCCGGCGCGTCGCCCAGGCCAGGGGACACGCCCCCCTGCCCCACGCCGACAAAGCCCCTGGAGTCACATGGGAGAGGGGCGTGTCCCCTGGCCTGGTCGCCGTGCCGGAAGGTCGGAGGGACGGTAAGGCGCTCAGGACAGGCGGGGGGATTGGCGCCGTTCAGCTGCTGCTGTGCAGCGGTTGAAAGCTTCTGTTTTTGAAACAGCGGGCTTCAGAAGCCGCTCGGGGGTTGCAAGGCTGCCGCTGCTGCGATGCAGCGGCGGTGGCCATGCGAACCCCTCCCCAGGGACGCTGCTTTTAGCGTCCCTGGGTCACTGTATTCCACCCGTACGGACACAGCCTCAGTGATGCATTGGCTTGGCTTTCGTTGTGGCCCCACAATGGACAGGAGCTATGCAATTCCTTGCCCACTTAGTTCATGTGGTTTGCCTGTTGGGTGGCATGGTCAGCAGTAAAAAACACATGGGGCCCTTGCCAAAAGATAGCTGGAAATACGTTTCTTATCTCTCTTCCTTAGCTGTTTCTATATCTTTTAAATTATTTTTAAATAATTTATTCTAAAAAAATTAATTCTATATAAAACTAGAAATGGCAGGTGGTGATAATGGCTGCTAGAACTCAAATTTATTATGCAACAGGTTATTCCAACTGAATGGGGAAGCAATCGGTGCAGTCGGTGAAAGAGATGGTCTAAGCTTGTCTGTTTTCATTACCACAGAATGAGTATGAGCCACTAAAAGGAAGGGGGTTGGCAGGGTGCTTTACAGAAGAAAGAAGATTGGAAGGGTTTGTGAACCAGCTGCCCAACCTACCCAGATGTCCTGGTGCAGTCCTCCAGGGGAACACTGATGATCACACAAGCTGAAAATTGCGGGAAGATCAGTGTGAATCTGAGAACAGCAAGGAGAGAGAACAAATGATGAACAGCCGCTGGACACCAAACCCGCTCACTGCCAAGTTATATGGAAGGAGCACACCAGTCTTCCCAACAATTTTCCTCTTATCTAGAGGAAACAAGTTGGCTGCAGCTTGGGAGTACTTCTCACTATCACCAGTCCTGGCACAAGTAGAAGTGCTAAAATTACTCCTTGCTATCAGCTTGTACTAGAGGAAAGTGATTACATCCTCCCTATTTAGTCTATATGCACAAGACCTAGCACAAGGTATTACTTCTGATACAATTTCAAAACCATATTAAATGAAATCAGGTAAACTATCTGTACATTCCACTGTTTCATATACACATTATTCATTAAAATTATATTAAAGTGCTGTGCACTGCTGCAGCCATACAACTGTTTATGAAAGCAGAACTGCCTTAAGAACGTTTTTCTGCTCAAATGTCATTGGATCCTGCCCAATGTTTGGGCAGCATGGTGGCAGAAAAAGCTAATAAGAAACGAGGAGTAGCTAAACCTGTGTAACTCCTATTCATTTCAGTCAGTCTTTCTGAAAAGCTGTCGGCTAAAGACCTCAGTTAAGACTCTCAGCCCAGAATATTTTTTGTGACATATATGGCTAGAATACACTGAGAAAATATTAAATGCTGCACACCAACAGAGCACAACGTACAGTTTGACGAACCTCCCACCAGAGCCACTCAAAGGGTCAAGAATTGACTGTGCTGAGCTGCTGATTGCCAAGAGTAATAATATCTTTGTGCCCATAATTAGGGCTTATTAGCATTCTTTGAATCAAAAGCAGGCCTGATCTCAGTACAGTGCTGAGTAATGGCCTCTGGTGCTTTGTGGTCCCTTCAGCTATGGTAATCTGCCCAGCCCACTGCCCCAGGGACCTTGCAAAAGCCACAACCCCACGCTGTATCATGGACTCTTGTTCAGCAATCTTCAAAGCTCCATGTCTTAATGATATAATAATTGCAACGGACATGTCTCTTGGCACCACAATGAACTCTACACAAAAAAATTAATCTCTTCAAATAATCATACACTAAAATAATGCTGACAGGGTTACAATCATTTAGCTTGGCAATAAAGCAAGCATACAAATAAGCGGCCAAGCCCCATTCCTAGCTCTGTAGGAATTATCCTGGGATAGCAGCAGCTTGGGCTACATCTCCACTAGGATCGCCAGGTCTGGGTTGGGAAATACCCGCAGGATTTGAGGGGTGGAGGGACCTTGACACGGTATGATGCCATAGATTACACCCTCCAAAGCAGCCATTTACTCCAGGGCAGCTGATCTTGGTCATCTGTAAATCAATTGTAATAAATCTCCAAGTGCCAACTGGAGGTTGACAGCCCAAATTACCAATTCATGGATTGGGTTTCCCCACCATCCGGGCTACTATGCAATAGACATATGGAATCAGGGCTACAGATAAGTGTGATCACTAGTACAGCTGCATTATCTAAGTCAGTTTTGACATTGGATTATCTTACACCACAACTTAGTGATGTAAAGGATACAACATAGACCATAACCCTTCCTTCTATTTCAGATTTATGGGACACAGTCACTAGTCCCAAGAGAGCTATATAATTCCTTACCAAGTATAGCAGTATTTCTCCAAGCATTATCTCTAAGAAGTGTGAAAGCTACGTGTAGATTGTCATGTGTTGTGACAGTGCACTTACACAGCACATTTCTAGTCTTTGGTGCAGGGAGAGGTAATCTGGACAGCCATTATTAGTCAAATTTCAGCAAATATTAGAGAGGATCTTCATGACCAAATCACTGGGAACTGGGCAAAGCCTCGCGTGGATTTGTTTTCAGGTGATGGATGTTTGGCTGGATCTGAGTGGGAACCCAGAGAGGGTCACAGCTAGGGGCTGGAAGTGGCTCCTTGCAGTCCTGTTTCCAGAGCAGTAGGCAGGATCTTGCAGTCACCACACAAACCATAGCTTGTATCAGGATTTTTAGGAAGTGACATCCAACAGTAGCACTGTACTGAAGCTTAAAGGGTCTGTCCAAGCCTAGTAAACCCTGGCATAACATGGGGTCTGATGAAGTCATTCTGCTGTGGATTCTATTAAGTGCCTTCAAAATATAGTAATTTAATTTGGGCACAATTGCAAAATCTGGATTTTTTCCTTGACACTGACAAGCATGTTCCCTTGTGTAGTTTGGAAGAAATACCCAGTTTATCTCAGGTTAAGTGTTGTCTTTGGGCGAATCCCCACTGGGAAAATAAGCTTTGTTCTCCCCAGTTCCATAAGATACAGCACCTTTTCGGCCTGGTCTCTGCCTCCCCACCGCAGCGTGCATCTGTTGAGGGGGGTCAAAATTAATCCCAGGATCAAAAACTGTAATATTTCCACAAGCCTACGATCGGCTCTGCAGTTCTTCCCAATTGGTTGTTGTGTTGGGGCAGGAACAAACCCCAAGCAACCTCTTCCCTTGGTGCCTGAGGGAAGTTTTTTTAAAAATTTCACCACCAGCTTCGTAGGAACATAGGAAGTTCTATTTTTAAAAAAACTTTTTGGCTGTGCAGCTTTGTTGGTACATACATTCAGCGCTAGCTCTCCTCTTTGTAGATTCATACCTACAAAGCCAGGACCAGCACACACAAAAAAACCCCTTTGTGCTCTCTGTCCCAGCCCACTGCGCTCTGATTGGTACATGCCTCCTAGGGTGGGAAAATGAACCATATTGTTTTTCTGCTGCCTCCCCACTGATGCAACCTCGGCCCACATTTTTAAAAAAAGGTGTACCTTCTTGACAGTTTTTGGAAAACGTGGGGTGAGGGGGAGAGTGTGCGCCAATCCCGGAATGGAACCGAGTTAGACACTGAAGCAGTGGGGACTCCTCGCCCAAACCGGGACTTTTACCGTGAGTATCACACACTTTTTGACTGTGGGGAATTGCCCTTTGAAACAGGAACTTTGCTCCCTACTGGTTCAAATGAAACCCTAAAAATATTAAGGGATCAATCAATCCAAAAAAGATATTCTCCCTCTCTCTTTGCATCTCTTCTGAGCCAATGCCTGGCCCAGAATTTATTCAAAGTTTGAGAGAAGAATCTTGAGTCAAAGAGGAAACATGCTGGCCTACCATTCTAGGTGCCTGAAATATTCAGATACCAAGAAGGTAAAGGGAGAGCTATGCTGTACTCTGCCAATTCTTCACAAATAGCAGAGTACAGCAAGGGAGGGATTGCACCTTAATTACTATATAGGCCACCAAAAAGCTTTTCAGCTTTGAGGTTTTCTGACTAGATATGAAATCCTGTCAAGTGGTTCCTGGAATCTCTGTAATCTGCCTCTTTATCTCTCTATGGGAACAAAAGAATGGAAGTACTCAGAATTGGAACTGAGTTAATTGAAGAGCCTGGGCAGGTGCCAAGGATGAGGAAAATGGAACCTTGAAAGAGTGTTTTGAGGAAACAATGGAACTCACTGTTTTCTTGCAGTACAGCATTCTTTCAGAGCATACTTTCTGAAGATGGGTTAGACAACAACAACCATATCCCTGTTTATCAGCTGTTCATACCCATTGAAATCAAGGGTATTCTGGCAATGTTCTGGGGCTGAATTTCCAGCTATCTTATGGCAGAGTAAATGCTACAGATTCTGTTTTTAAAAAGGGCTAATAAGTACAAGAAATAAAGAGAAGGGCATGCTGCCATTCCAAAAGCAATAGCTTTCCTCAGTCTGTGCCTTGTGGGCTTAAAAAAAGATCTAATTTCAGGGTGCTTTTCCACTCCACAGCTCAAATAACATTAGCTGAACCAGGACCTATTGCAACTGCATGTTAGGTCTATAAATAAGCCAGCTTGTCAATCCAAATACAGAGGTTTCTTGAGGTTACCACTGTACTACAGGCTAGGAGTTGCTAACAAGCTAGGCCCAGATGTAATGAGGTGTTTGAGGAGCACTTGGCACATCTGTGCCAAACAGTTCTTACTTTATCTTGGCTGGTCATAGCCTCTAAGTGGGATGTTCTTTTTTCTTGTTCTTTTGAAGCTTTGCTGCAAGCAATTTGGGATAAACACAGGCTCATGGAAAGGGTGGTTTGCTGCAAAGTTGCTGAACTGCAACACAGAGTCCTACACAAACATTCCTACTGTACAATGTGGTATTTGTTGACTGACTGGTTGACTGACTGACTGCCTTTGTTGGTTTATTATTTCCAGTTGTTGGTTGATTTCCAACCATCCTGGTGTATCCCACCCACTGCAAACAATAAATCCAATAAAATATCAATAATAGGTTAAAATACAATCCTATAATAAAAAAACCAACAGCAATAATATACATTATACACACCAATATAGAGAACAATAAATAGAAAAACATGCAAAACCTGGCAGAAAAAAGGTTTAACTGCCTGTGTAAAAGGGCCAGTAGCATGGAGGTTTCCCCTGGAAAGCAACAGAAAACTATGGAGATCAATGCCTAAAAGGTGATGTTTTCATTGGATTTTGCCACTATATATGGGATGGGACTCAGAACCAGGTCTCAGTATTCATTCTCGGTTCTTGGGAAAGGATCATGATGAGAAACTGTTTATTCAAATATTTTCCTGATGTTCTGAGACTTTTTTTAAAAAAAATGGACAAGATAAGGAGCTTTTCTTGGCCCAGAGGCAGTAGTGCCTGAAGAGTCCCACGACTATGACAGGCACATAGCCTGTGCTCAAGCACAAAACCAGAGTTGATTTTCTCCTCCTCCTCCTCATTATTACCTTATATGATCCAAGAATGAACTTAGCAATTCCAAAGAGATTCCAGAGTTCACACCAGTTGTGCCAGGCTTGGATGGAAGTACAAGAGCAGAGCTACTTTCTAAAGTGCACCCTTACTTTTTTTGTTCTGTTATTGCATGTATGTGTTTTGCTTGTGGTCACTTTTATGACGTTATACCAGTTGTTCTCCACTGAATCAAAAAGCCCTTTATTCGTTTTCCTCGAAACTTTTGTCATGTCATTCTATGAAAAGTAAATGTGACATGGTCAGAATTCGTTATTCAGAATCCTTTTATTCATGTTGTTCATTCAGCTTGGCCCTTGTGCTGCCCATATCACTAGTTCAGCCATCTTGTCAATAAACATATATGTTAGTTCTCTTCGTGCCTCTCTCTCAAGATCAAAAAGGAAAAAAAAAACCTTGCACCGGGAGTCTTCCTACTAAAATCAACTGGACTGAACAGGCATGATCTCTATTTTGCTTTCTTGTGTCAGGAATTATTTGGAAGATAGCTGTTTCTTTTGGAAGAGAGTTGTAAACTGCCTATCATCATTATATCAGGCAGGAACATCAAAAAATAATTGTCAAGCAGCAAAACATCTAAACATTTGTTCTTTCATGGAGTGAAAAGAGCAAGAGAATACTCATCGAAGAAACAAGAGTTTTTAGCCAGTCATCACAATGCCAGAAGCCTGTTTCAGACTTCATTCCAGGGTACTTATTTGAAGTCACAAAATGTTAATGACACTTTGGCTGGCTCAGAGTTCATCATCATCTCTTTTACCAGTTTATGGTGAGATTGACAGAAGGAAGCATGACTTTTATGGTCATAATTTATCACTTGCAGGGAATAAAGTTATTCTGCAGCCTATAGTATGCAGCAGTCTCCGAAGTGGCAGGAGAATGAAAGCTATCTCTTGACCTTTCTTCCAGATGTGCAGCTGTTTCACCCAGGGGGCTGTGTTAGGGAGTGTTGATCTGTCAAGTTAATCTATAATTACATCCTGGAAGCTTGGTGGGATGAAGGAGGCTCTGATGAGGTGACAGTTCTATGGGGTGAAACTGAGCCTGCGGCATTAATAATTCCATCACTGTGTACCCCGCAGTCATAATAATGAACCAGTTAGGGCTTCTGTTCAGCTTCTGACTGCAACAGGCTTCTTTCCAGGGCGAAGGGAAAGGCCAACATCTGAAGTTGAAAACAATTATTGAAGTAAAAACTGAGTTCATTCCTATTCAGTACAGTCAATTAGCACCAGGTTAGTCCCAATGAAAGGTTATCTTTGATCCTGACAGATCTTTGAACATAATTTTGATTGTTAGGGATGTTTCCTGGCAAGATGGTTCGACTAGCAACATGAAACATTGCAATGGCTAAGCCAAAGAAGTGAATTGAAGAGAAATTAACTGAAAAACAAAGTCTGATCTTTGCCCCCATCCCATAGAATATAAACCAAAAAAAATCAAAAAGTAGGTGTATGGCTGGGAAAATCTCAGGCACCTCTTTGTAGCCCTTAGCAATAGTTGCCCATTAAATATTGCCCATTAAATATTGGGGGAAATTATTGAACCATCTTGATAACTAGCTTTTTTGAGAGCATAAAATAGGGATACTTAAAAACAAAAAAGTACTGCATATGCCAGTTCTCTGCTCAGTTGATAACATGAATCCACCACGGTGTTAAAGATTCAGCTTTAGAATGCCATCATAAATATGCAAAAATCTATATTTGCAAAAGCATGGGAGTCAGTAAACACAAGTTTTGCCCATGAGTACCATCCATCAAAGTGATTGAATGTATACCTCTGAGACTCCAATAATCTTCAGCCAGTGTGACCAGTTGCCAGTATAAGGCATCTGCTGTTTTGTGGCTCAGAGCAGCTCTCCTCCAACAGTACCCCTTCACTGTGCCCATGACCAGTTGTGGCTCTTACAACACTATAGCACAGCAAAACCTGGGTGGCTGTCACGTGGGTGGAAAAGTTCAGGTTTCCTGTTCTGCCCACACAGTAGCCATTTTCCCTGCCCCTGTCTCAGCAGCAGCCATCACCACCACTGAGGATCTTTATTTTTTAAAAGAATAAGCAAATGAACATATCAGTATAACAAAAAAAGTTTGTATCTCTTTCTGTGAATTACCTGCTTTCATTTTTTTCAAGTAAGACATCAAGTAAGACATTTTTTTCAAGTAAGACTTTAAAACTCCTTTCACTATATGTCTGCAAAAAAGGGGACTAGATACTTACCTTTCTTTTCTTTTTTTATGAAAATTGGAAAATCCCAGAAAATGACACAAAGATTATAATAGCATTATGTTAAATCAATACAACAATATTCCTGCTGGCAAATTCTCTGACTCTGGTAAAACTATAGAGTTTCTGCTGTATACCACTGCCTTAATCTACTGTTAATAGCATCTATGACCCTCTTGGATTTGCTGCACCAGTTGTTATCCAAGGAAAGTATTTGCTGAGAGAGTTAACCCAAGACATAAAGGACTGGGATGAACCTGTCAGATCTTGAAAAGTCCGGATGGGAAAAACTGGAAATCAGCACTTGTAGTCTTGGAACAAGTCAACCTATCAAAGAGATATGTATTTATCTCGCCCAGCTCATGGATTCCCAATGGTTGAAGGGACTGGATTCTTGAGAGATCCAGAATATTCAACTTCAGTGGATCATGCAGTTGAATTCAGCAATCAAGTTTGTTAGAATAGTTGATGTTATTTATTAGTGTTAGATAAGTAATTAATAGAGGTAAAACCTCCATAAGAAGTTTTAGATGGGAGTGTCATGCCCCCAGAGGAGCTCTTACTATTTTCTTATTAAGCCTCAGTTGTCCCTATAGCCCGGTATGGGTTTAGTTCCTTTTGCATAGTGTTCTAAGGGAGGGAACTTTAGTTAGACCCTGTCCCTTTAAGAAGCCCCCCAGAGGCAGTCTTTTTTTCATTACCCAGTAGTGCTCCAGTTTATTTTGTCTAAGGTGCCAGTGGAGCTGGATGGCTGCAATAATTCTTAGGTCTAAGGTGTATAAGGAGTATAAAAGTCTAAGGTATATAAAGTATAGAGCATTAAGTTTAAATTGTTACAGAAAATAGAATCCAGATAGAGGACATGGAAGGAACCAAGAGAAAGCACAAAGTGGACTTTCTTGGAAGAAGTCAAGAAAGAATCAAAGTCTCAAGCTTCAAGTTGTTCCAGTCAAGTAAATACTTTATTTTAGTCAGACCCTGGGAGGAGTTAGGGTCTCAATTCTTCTATGCAATAAAAGCTCCCTCTTTTTTTAACTGTTACACCTTGCTTGTAAGTCTCCCATTCTGTTCTGGCTGAGTACAGGGCACTTAAGATATTTTACTTGGGGAACAGAACAACTGTCATAATTGACATAACTGCCGCAGACAGAATGTTCACTCTGAAAATTCTCCCAGCATAGAGTGCTTGTATGCTAGAATGAAAAACCCAACAGAAAACCGTGTAAATTGAGAGCCGTGGGGCTGCAGGTTTTTCGGGTAGCCTGTCTGCAGTGGCTATTTGGCTTCTCTGGGCCATTTGTATTCATCTGCTCTGGAGGCGGCAGGCAGCAGTATTGGTAGCGGTGGCCCTTTGATAGCAGTGGAGACGGATGGCTTTTCATTGGCAGCCCCCCTTGTGGTACCAGGGTCCACTTTGGGAGGTTGGGGGTGGATTCTGGCACCAACCTGTGATTAGTCAAAACCATGATGTAGAAAGTCGCAATGTTGGAGGAATAACTGTACACTGTATATGTATATGAACAAACTTAATCCTTTCCCGTTGACAAAAAAATCACACCTCCACAGCTCCCCCCGCCCAATGGATTCCGTAATTTGCGCACACCCATACATCTGCTGTGTGGCACACCTGAAGATTTGGCCATCAGTACAGTTGATGCAAAAGGCAAACAACAGTTCTCCACACACACTTCTTCATGATCCTTGGATGTTGAAAGTCAAGGCCATTTTGTGGCTTTCTGCCAAATTCTTCCCTTTCTTGAGAAGCCAAATTCTAGCTAGCAGCACCAAGCAAATGGCATCATCTTCAGAGCTGCTTATCCTTATTTGTACATTGCTTATACAGACATTTTTCTGTTTGTTCAAGGTATCTGCCACATGAGGCAGCAACCTCCCTCTCAGCTTCCTCCGTTCACGAGGACGAGCAGGGACAGAACTTGCCTGCTGCAGAATCTGCCTTCTTAGCCACAGTCTGTTCCATCTGACACTGTTAAAAAAAATTGTGTGGCTGATTTAGACAAGACATGGATTATCACCAGTATTTGGCCTAGTTATGAAGTGCTCTTTCTTGACCTAGTAAAGCCCAGCTAAAGTATCAACATAAGTAACACTTCAGCGCAATCAGGCTGTGACCCAGTAGTTAGACAAGCCAGAATGAATTCTCAGAAACTGCCAGGAACTAATACTGAAGAAGCTGTGGTATGGCCATGACCCTGTTTGCCGTAAGAGAAAATGTTGATCTGTGAATTTAGGGGTTCAACAAGAATAAAGAGAACAACACTTCAAGCAAAAATAATTGAAAAAATCTGCTAAGTTGGCTCCTTATATCTGGGCCTGTCATCCTGGGACTCATCCTCCTCCTCCGGGGAGAATTTTAAAAATGGGGTTGGCCAGACGCCTCTACTATTGTTATTATTATTGTTATCGCTGTTTTAAAGGTTTTAGCCATTTATTTATATTGATATTTTATACTGTACACTGCTCAGAACCCTTTGGGGATGGGGCGGTTTAAAAGTTCAAACAATAAATAAATAAATAAAAAAGAGGCAACTCCAGGGAACAGTAAGTTCAATTTCCAAGGATAGCACAGCACTTCTATGAAAGCGATTGCCTGTTACCTTCAGTGTCTTGCTCCAACAACCATATCACGGAGCCAGTATATGAGTGCACTCAGCTGAACCACAAAGATTGGGCCTCTGCTACCATATATATGATAGGCGCTCAAAATGGAAAGGGTCTGTTCAGTAGAAGCACTTGCCCAAGAGATTCGCCAGGCTCTCTCCTCATCAGCACTGGACTCATTTCCTGAAAATGTCTCTCTTGATGAAATCCTTCAGAACAGATTTGTAACTATGTGTTTGACTACCAGCTCTCTTAATTTCTCCATGGCCACTCTGTGCTTCAACTATATTTTCAATTATTTCTAGCAGGTTGTTTGGGCCAATTCTAGGTTTGCCAACCTCCAGCATGGCTTCTGGAATTACAGCTGATCACCAGAAACAGATATCATCACTTCCCCTGGAGAAAATGGCTGCTTTGGTGGGTGGGCGCTATGGCATTATACCTTGCTGTGTTCCTTCCCCTCCCCAAACCCCATCTCCCCCAGGCTCCACCCACTAAAAATAGGAAGGATTTCCCAACACAGAGCTGGCAACCCTAGCCTATTCACACATTACTTTTGTTTACACATAAGCTGTCCCAAGCAACCCTGGACAGGCACATGTAATGATACGTGAAATATGTAAAGTAGACAATGACGCAGAATTATGCTGCTCCACTGTAGGAACTGTAGCAGGGTAACTGAAATTATTTAATTTGCACATTATATTTTCCTTGAATAAACAGACCTGCCTAGAATAGTGTGCTGCATAGTCACAGTGACATCACTTCTAGGTTTGCACCAGAAGTTATGCTACACTGATGGCATGAGAGGGATTTTCTCACTCATTTTACCCCCACCATTATCTTGGATCAGGGTGTAGCTGGAAGTCAAATACCTGTTGGGATTTTGCAAGTGTTCGTCACAACTCAGTTACAAAAGACTGTATGTAAACAAGTTGCTGAAGTCACTATTTATGACCTGATCTATTGATTAGCTATTGATCAGTCAGATAGCCATTGCTTATGTGTTAGTGAGCACATACGTCTGAAGTTATAAAGGCTGATTCCGCATGGGCCAAAAACAGCGGTGTGAAAACGGTGTGAAAACCCTTTTACACCGTTTTAAACCCTTTTACACCGTTTTCACACTGCTGTTTTTGGCCCATGCGGAATCAGCCAAAGTTAACTCTAGGCCTTTCCCCACTTACCTTAAGCCCCGCACTACTCCAGAAGAGTAGCGCGGGGTCCCTCGGCACTCCCCACTGAGAGGGGCGGCGACAGCGCAGCCGCCCCGAAGCTGCTGCTGTCGCGCTCCTCAGCGCGCAGCATCCCAGGCACTCTTCTTAACGGCGCCTTTTGATGGCCCCGCGCAGAGCGCGGGGTCATGGGGACGGCCGGGCACGTGCCTGGGATGCTGCGGGCTGAGAGCAGCGCGCGGCATAGAGGGGAACGACCAGAGTGTGGAAAGGCCCTCTGTTTCTTTGTTTGAGCAGACACGACACCAGAGAGGAGACACGAGGTAGACGAGGTAGACGACATTACAAGAGACAGCAGATAGGTAGCAGGATGTAACCAAACATACAGTAATGTTGATGTGTAACAAGAAAGAAAGGATTTCTTATTTTATCTCCATGTAATCCTCCCTTATAGTTAGTAAATTCATTTATAAAAAGCAACTGAGAATCTATCTCTTCTGTTCTACTCTGCTAATATATACCCAACATCAGAAGACCTAGAAAGCCTGAACCTTCAATACTGCTGGGGCTGCTTGGCTTAGCTTTTTCCTGGTCACCAGTGCCCTCCAGGGCAGCAGTACCTCATGAATTGTTTCCTGTATGTTCAAAAGCCTATCTGCCCTTCCAAAATGGGCAGGACTGCTTATATGTGGTACAAAAAATGAATGGTCACAAAGATCCTGAGCAGAAACTGTGAACGCAGCTCCTTCTGCTTGAACTAGTATTTGTAGAGCTGGTCTATGACTCAACCAAGAAAATACAAAGATTTGGGAACAGTACTGCTCTGAAATGGAGAACTGGTAGCTTTAAACAGGCTGGGATGTGACTGAATGTATGCTAATGGTAGGATCACACATCATTGGATACTGTGCTATCATAATCATTCATCTCCTGGATTTTCCTGTCAATTCAGGAAAAGTGAAAAGATGAATAATGATATTACACAGTGCTCAATGATGCATGAGTCCATTCAATGTGAGGCAAATGTGCCTTCTGAAGTTTTTTAAATGCAGTTAAAAAAAAAAAAGCTTTCAGTGGCTCAGTTCAAACATTGTGCCCAAACAAACTAAATGCAATTGTCTGAATTTAGGCCACTGTACTACTATTGTGAATTAGGGCCCATCAAATTAGTCAAGATCTGAAGTTGCTTTATAGACCACAGTCAGTGTGAACTATGATGTGTAACTGCTGACCAGCTGGCCTTTATAGAGAAAACCCTCTTGAATCTTTGGTTTTATATAACCCTTATTCTTGAATATCAAATATAATGTTCAAGCCTCTTCTCCTTTCCCACACTAGTATTGAGTAAAGGCTTTCCCGTTTTTGGAGAAAAAAAGAGATCCCATCATTTAAAATTGCTTCAGTGTGACCCTCA
>NW_025950412.1:0-14715 GCF_021028975.2 Sphaerodactylus townsendi
GGAGAAACATTAAACAAAAAATGTAAGGATAGCATTTCGTATGAGAGCCCAGATACTGTAGTAGTTAAAAAACAGTGGACTCTAAACTAGGGAACCAGGTTTGATTCCCCACTCCTCCACATGAAGCCTACTGGGTGATCTTGGGCCAGTTTTCTTGGAACTCTCTCAGCCCACTTGGAATCAGGCAAACCACCTCTGAAGGTCTCTTGTCTTGAAATTCCCATGGGGTCATCAAAAGTCAGCTGTAACTTGATGGCACTTTCCACCATCACCAATATTATATATATCCAGTATCACAGATGTTCATGGCAATTTAATATAATAAATAAGATGAGATTTCTATCTAAAGGTTATCCCATTAGGAATATAATATTAAAAGACTAAAGAGATCTATCTTGACAAACTATATAATCTATTGTAATATCTTTAGCAGGAAAAGGTATGGGGATTGTAGCCCAAGTGGTTCCATCTTGGGCACCATAAACAATTTATCAGCAGCACATTATCTCATTTAGACTCTAAACATCTTTCCAGTGAATTAATGTACTTGTTGGCAATGAACATAAATTATACATTTTCTTCCAAGATGACACCGGCATTAACAAACCGTGAGTGATCACTGGTATGGCCCAGTGCCGTTCTTATTGCCATAGAGTAGACCACTTCGTGTTCCTCTGAGAAGTAGCATAGGAAAAAAAATCACCAAGTCTTCTGAAGTATGCTAATCTAACTCCGGGTCTGAAATATTACACTGAGTCTTTCTACACTGAGTCCTGCACACAGTGGTTTGAAGGACAACAAGAAATATTGTACAATCAAGGGAGAAAATTATGGATCTACTATTTGAATAATATTAATAATGTATATTGTGATATTACCAACATAGAATTGAACACAACATAATATACTAAATGAAGTCATACTGCTTCTGAGAACAATGTTTACTGCATCTGAAGAGCATATAATATCTGTTGGGACAAGTCAATGAGTATAGAGCAGAAGAAGCCAATGCATTGTTCTTGGCACTTGCTTGTATGCATTAGAAGAGGAGTTTGGATTTATACGCTGCCTTTCTCTCCTGTAAGGAGACTCAAGGCTGCTTACAAACTCCTTTCCATTCCTCTCTCCCAAGCCTGCTATATTCCATGGTATCATCAAAATTGATTGTCAAAGTTCTATTTTATCCAAAGCTCCAGAATACAGCCATTTTGCATGAGAGCTTGAGTCACCATTGGGCCACTGTTACCATTCCTCCCCTGTTGAAAATTGACAGGGATGGGGTAGAATATAGATGGATTATGCTTGCTATTGTCAAATAGCTGACCATTTGCCTCCAGAGGACCTGGTTGAAGGATGTGTGTCGAGAGAGCTGAGAGTGTCAATTCCTTAAGTTCTTGGGTCCATGTCTTTTCCTCTCTGGTTAGGTGTAGATCAATCTGCAATACTTTTTGAGATCTCATGTCCACTTCAAACTCATGTGGTTTTTCTATCATCTCCATGGATGAACTTCCAACAATGTATTCATATCTTAGCATTCTTATCACTTAATACCTAAATCTTATTTATCTCTGTTAATTATTAAAAATATAAATTTCTCATGCTGTATCAGTTTCCCCACCTTTTCGAAGTGTTCTGAAATACCTCTTGAAGTGGTAAGCCAAGAGACAAATTGTAAGAAGAACTGGAGCTCCCCTGCTCAGTCTAGCTTGCCTCGAACATGTACATGGCAGCTCTTTCTTCAGCAGAGATTTTGGTTTTTATGCATAATGTTTATATTCATAATATAGAGTGATAAGACAACAAATGGGCACTGAATGTGGGAATGGTCTCCCTGAAAAATATTCGTAGATGTAGAAAACTACCAGGACAGAGAACAAAACTGACTCAGGCCCCTTCCACACACGCAAAATAATGTGTTTTCAAACCACTGTCACAACTGTTTGCAAGTGCATTTTTATATTCCGCACAGCTTCAAAGAGCACTGAAAGCAGTTTGAAAGTGCATTATTCTGCATGTGCGGAATGAGCCTCAGTCATGCTCCCAAACATAGTTGATTTCCATATGCAGAGAGCTTTTTTTATTTGTAGGCAAATTCAAACGTGTGACCATCATCACCTATGTATGTGCACATGTACACACACACATCTGAAACAGGATAATCCAGAAAAGCTGACTATATACATTTGTCCCAAGATGAACCACCCAAAATCCTGTTGGAATTTGAAAAACAAATATCAAGATTGATTAGCAATGATCTGGGTGTGAATGCCAAGCCATTTTTTTAAAAAAACATTTTTGACTAATTCATCATCACAACTCCTTATTTAATATTATTAGGTGTAATTAATCATTATCATTGTAATTGCTTTGATCCTTAATGATCTTGCTCTAACAGATGGCCTGAGATTTAGAAGGATACCGAAGGGAAATCCATATTTCCTGAGCTTCAGACCTTAGTATTACCAAGGGAATAATCACAGCCATGCAGTATTTCACTGATGCATAAAACTGAGCTCATTCAAGGGTCGTATCTGACAAGAGTGTGGCTATGAATGAATCTAAGACCTTGAAATATACTGAGTGAATGAAATTTCTCAGATTTACAGATCATGGCTTTTGTGACTAAAGATGGACATTGTTGCCACAAGGTGGCATTTCCCTATCATTCTTCCACATACAATGAACAATCTTGTACTTTGTTAAATGGCCATTTAACTGTATCCTGGAAAATGAATGAAATCTAACATTTTCAAAAGGTTGATGAATACTAAATTCATCACCTGAAATTATTATCACAATTATGGAAATGACGGCCCAATCCATATTGTGGGGGTCACAGGCAGTTGTGGAGACGATAGGGCTCTATGCTGCTGGATGTGCCCTCAACGGGGCACTTACCCCAGCGGAGGGGCAAATTGCCAGCAGGTGACTGATGCAGCCTCCTGGGATGCCCCAATGTGGTGCAGAGCACCGCATCAGCATCCCTGTGCCCCTACTGGCGTTACCAGCATAGTAGAGGCATTCCAAAGGTGTAGCTCCCCCTCTGGCATTGGCTCCCTGTAAAGGTTTCAATGGTGTTGATTCTCAGCACAGCCGCTTGGCCTTGACTGAATTCCAGGACTCGGGCGATGGGCCAGAAGCGGCGGCTATTACTCTGGTAGAGGCCTTATCTCACAGAAAGAGATGAGAATGCCGTTCCCATGAGAATGGGACTGGGGAAACCAGGAGGGGGATGGGACGGAAAAGCTTATAACCTGTGGTTCTGGCGGGAGACTTCATTCCTGTCACGTCGTGTACGTGAGCTTTCTAAGATGTCTGAATAAACGGTCTTTCAACCAAAAAAGCCTTTTATTTCTGCTCTATGGAATTCCTTACATTGTGACAGGAACCTATCTTCATTTTACTTCTAAATATCAGTGGACCTCTGGTGTTCCGGCATGCAGAGGTTGAATATTCCTGAAACTGTGGAAGGCACGGTAGCCCCCATAGAGGGCTCCGAACCTTCCCTTCCTGACTTGGAGGAACCAGCGGGAGAACGGGTCTCGCTGGTGACTCTCTCCCGTCCTCGCCTCGACACGAGTCTTCCCTTACTTCGTTGGGATGAGGGACGCGGAAACGATCATGCAGAGTTGCATGAGTCGTTTGGGGCGCTGTCTATGGATCGTGCGCCTGTGGATCGGATCTCTACCCGTTTTCGTGTGGATTACAAACCTCAGATGCAACCTGTCTCGGAGGAGATGGGTCTGACCACCTTTCATGCGGCAACCCAGGAGTCGATTGAACGGTTCCTTGACTCGTATTTCGATGATGCCCCCAAGAATCCACAGTGGCATAGCACCGGGGCTCGTCCCAAGACCGCAGTTGATACCGGGACTTTAACGGGATCAGGGATTGGGAGGGGTTTCCGGGCCGGCTCCCAACCAGGCCCTTCAGATCCCGGACGTAGTATAGCTGAAGCACAAGAGGCGCCCCGTGGAGCCATCGGTGGACTTGAGGTGCTGCTCTCCGATGAGGAGGAATCCGAAGAAAGTCTGACTCCCCATCCGGATTTGTTTCCCCTCCCGTCCAAAGAAAACTGGAACGAGGAAGTGGCCCGACTGCGAGATGCCCAAGAAGCGTGGGCCCGTGAACGCCAGCTATGGGAGGAGGAACGAGAACAGCTGCAAAAAGAGCGTGAGAACCTGCAAAGAGACCGTGAACAACAGCGCAAAGACATCCAACTCGAACTGGACCGAGCCAAAGACGCGTTGCAACGGCAATATATGCAGGATTTATCGATCCATGATAAGGTCTTGGAACACTCTAGAATGGACCTGGACGTCAACGCGAAGGCATTAAAGCCATCCGAACGCAAAGTGAACTAACTGCAGCCATGCAACGAGACGAATTAGCCAAATTGGACCGAGAAAAAGCGGCCTTGCATGCGCATCAAGATGCCTTGACTCGCAAGGAGAGGGAATTAGCTGTCTTGGAACAGGAGTTGAAGAAACAGCGGGATAGGATGCCCTGAGTTGGCACCTACGCCTTCACCCAAGCGCCCAACACCAATGCCCCTCCTATCGGAGCGACGCTTCTAGGTCCTGCTACTCGCGCACCTGCCGTCTCCCAAGGTCCTGCTCGCCAAAGAGGACCAGCGGCGCCAGGCCCCGTGCCTCCACCGATTCCTGCTCTTCCTGCTCCGCCGCCTCAACCAGCGCAACCGCAGCCCCAGCGGCCTCCAAGGGCCATGGAGAGGGGATACTACAGGCCCCCGATCCCTGCCCGTTTCGACGGGACCGCTTCTAAACTTCCCTACTTCATTCTGCAACTCGATGCACATATGGAGGAGTATGACGACTTATATCGCTCTGAACGTGAGAAAATACGGGACATCGGGTCTGTCCTGGATGGGGTGGCTGCTGACTGGTTTGTGACTCTTTTTGAGCTGCAAGCGGATGATACTCGCACAGTGGCTGCGTTTCTTCAAGCCTTACGGGCCCGCTTCCAAGATCCGGACGCTGAAAATGAAGCCATCCGCACCATAAAATCTATTCAGCAGGGCAACCGTACTTTTGCCGAATTTGCTCGTGAATTCCGTGCGGCGGCTGCTCGACTTCCTCCTGAGTGGCCTGAACGCATGAAATGTGAATACTTCTCTGATGCCATTGACATCAAACTTCGAGAAACGGTGTTTCTCATCCGTATCCCGCGCACTATCGCTGAATGGATCGAATTGGGATCTCAAGTAGCGGCTCGTTTGGATTACGCTCGCTCCGGGGGGCGTCCACGCCCGAAACCCGCTACTACGACCACCTCTGTGACTCGCAAGCCAAGCCCAGCCGTCTCTACCGAAACCACCTCCGAACGCCGTCGACGTTTGGGATTGTGCCTCTATTGCAGAGGACGAGGCCATCTGGCTGCCAACTGCCCGAAAAAACAGAAGTCCACTGCTCCGACCCCACGCACCCCCTCTGCCAAGCCACCACGGAGATCCGGTCCTCCTCCAACGGGCTCGTCCAAAGCTGTTACCGAAGGTGATCCCGAGGAGGGGGAAGTGGCGATTTGCCTCTCATCAGCACCCATGGATATGGATCCTACTCCAGATGCGGTGAGTGAAGGCAGCACCTCCATTACTGTTCAAGCGGTTCTGGCCAACCCTGCTAAGCATACACGTATTCTAGCCTCAGCCCTCGTAGATTCTGGCTGCTCCCATTGCTTAATGCAGCCCCAAGTGGCTGAAGAGCTCGGTTTAGACCGAGTTCCCCTAGCAAAGCCCATACCGTTCACACAAATGGACGGCAGCCCACTCGGAGCCGAGGGCCCGGCTCGATTCAAAACGCAACCTGTCCTTCTTTGTTGCGCTGACCATTGGGAGAAGATTAGTTTTATACTTGCTCCAGTGGCCAAACATTCCATTGTCCTGGGCATGCCATGGTTATTGTTACATGAACCAAATATTATTTGGAAAGAACGGATTCTAGAATTCACTGATCCCCCATGTGGAGAGCATATGCATTGGGGGGACAGCCCACCATCCAATGACACAAAACCCCTGGTTTCTTCGGTTGTGCACATCCCAATGACTTTCAATTCCACAGGCATTCCACCAGCTTACCAGGACTTAGCCAGAGTGTTTCAAGAACAGGAATGTGATCAATTGCCCCCCCATAGAGACACTGACTGCAAAATCATATTACAGCCCGGGGCTCAACTACCCAAGGGTAGAATCTATCGTATGAGCCCCAACGAAGAGAAGGAACTCCGTGCCTTCTTAGATAAAAACCTTGCTCGCGGATTCATACGAAGGGCTACCAAACATACGCACGCTGCTCCTGTCCTATTTGTAAAGAAAAAGGACGGGTCTTTAAGACTTTGTACTGATTACCGAGGATTAAATGCTGTTTCCATGTCCAATAAATACCCTTTGCCCTTAATCAAGGACCTCTTAGATGCATTGGGCAAGGGACGAATTTTTACTAAGTTGGATTTGAGGGAAGCCTACTACAGAGTCAGGATTGCAGAAGGCTACGAACATTTAACAGCATTTAATACTAAATTTGGACAGTATGAATACTTAATTATGCCATTCGGGTTAGCTGGGGCACCCGGCGCATTCATGGCCCTCATCAATGAAGTTTTGCATGACTTACTATATAAAGGAGTAGTTGTGTACTTAGACGATGTTTTAATTTATTCACAAACCATGGAGGAGCATGAGGCTTTGGTTCGGGAAGTATTGCAACGTTTACTCAACAACTCCCTCTTCGCAAAACTGTCTAAGTGCTGTTTTCATCAATCCTCCATAGACTATTTAGGCTACAGGATCTCATCTGAGGGTTTAAAAATGGATCCTGCGAAGATTGACGCAGTCCTCCAATGGCCTGCCCCCACCAACCGGAAAGAGCTCCAATCCTTCCTAGGATTTGCTAATTTTTATCGTGATTTTATACCCCAATTTGCTGAACTAACCCTTCCACTCACAGACCTCTTACGCACTAAGGGTAAAGACGCACAGGCTGCCAAGCCCGGAGCTCCCCTCCCTTGGTCTCAGGAATGTCAAACAGCCTTCCAGCTTTTGAAATCGGCTTTCACTACCGAGCCTGTCTTAAAACACCCCGACCCAGACCTCCCTTTCGTGGTTCACGTGGATGCTTCGGACAAGGCGCTTGGCGCAGCCCTGTTGCAGAGAAATAAAGATGGTAGGCTTGTTCCGTGTGCTTATTTATCAAAAAAATTCTCCGGCTCAGAACTCAACTGGACCGTAGGGGATAAAGAAACTGCTGCCATCAAGGTAGCGCTTTCCACTTGGCGTCACTGGCTTGAGGGGGCTAAACACCCCTTCCAGGTTTGGTCGGATCACAAGAACTTGGCTGCCCTCTCCACCCTCCTCAGAATGTCTGCAAAACAACTACGTTGGGCCGATTTCTTTTCCCGTTTTTCTTTCACTGTCCATTTTTTCCCCGGAAAAACCAATAAACTGGCTGATGCGCTGTCGCGCCTTCCCGGGGAGGGGGGTGGAGCTGCTTTACGAGACATCCCGCGCACTGTTCTCTCCCCCTCCCAACTAGGGCTGGCCGTCACTCGATCTCAGACATCCGCTCCTCCTCCATCGCCCGTTCCCAGCCTGGTCTCCCCCTTCCTGCGGGAACTCGAGGAAGTGGGTCTTCGGGAGCCGCCGGCGGAGGAAGGCGACTCCCAGCTGCGCTTGGTGAATGGTGTTTGGAAGCGGGGGGATTGTTGGTACGTGCCTCCCCCCCTTCGTAAGCAAGTTCTCGAAGCCTGTCATGATGCCCGCTCGGCTGGACATTTTGGCTTTCTCAAGACACTGCATTTAGCCCGCCGTCAATTCTGGTGGCGCGCCATGCGCAAAGACATTGAGGCTTATATCAAGGGGTGCTCTGTTTGTGCGGAGGCCAAATCCATTCCGGGAAAGCCCCATGGACTGTTAAAACCTCTCCCGGTTGCCTCCCGTCCCTGGGAAGTTATCTCAATGGATTTTATTACGGATTTACCAGAGAGCCAAGGAAACACAGTCTTGTGGGTGGTGGTGGACCTATTCTCCAAACAAGCCCATTTCATCCCCTGCACCTCCATTCCCTCCGCTCCTAAATTGGCGCGACTGTTCATCCAACACATATATCGTCTACACTCCCCCCCTCAAGGTGGTGTCCGACCGCGGGCCTCAATTCATTTCAAAATTCTGGAAAGCTTTCCTGGGCTTATTGGGGGCCACCCCGGCGGTTGCCGCCCCCTACCACGTTCAAAGTGACGGTGAGTCGGAAAGAACGAACAGAACTCTCGAACAGTATTTACGTTGTTACACCAACTATCACCAAGACAACTGGTGCGATTTAATTCCGTTTGCAGAATATGCCTACAATAATGCAGTTCATAGCAGTACGCAAAAAAACCCCTTCGAAATTGTGTCTGGCCGCTCCTTCCCGCCATTGCCCCAACTACCCGCGGAGGCGCTGCATCCTCCAGAGTTCCAGCAATGGATTTCATCTCTGGCTGAGGGGTGGAAAACGGTTCAGACCGCTTTGCAACAAGCTAAAGATTCCCAAAAGTTCCAGGCGGATAAACATCGTTCTGACTTTCCTTTATTACGGATTTACCAGAGAGCCAAGGAAACACAGTCTTGTGGGTGAAAGGTGTTTAGATTTAATATGGGAAGCTGAAGAGGGCTTGTTTTGTACCTGTGAAGGTTGCTTTTAATGCAACCTCCTGGGGCCGCCTATACTCCCTTTCTTTAGTTGTTTGACAGAGAGGGCAGGAGGTATGCACCCTGTGGGAATTGGTCAGAGCCGCCATCAGGTGCGCCAAGGCGAGGGTCTGAGCCCGAGGGGAGGGAAACAGGCGAACCTGGGGATTGTGGGTATGCATACTTAATCAGCAACACAAAGGCTTTGAAGCACCTTTTGGGGATGGGTGCATCCGGGAATGAAGCACCAGGCGATAGAGGCAAATTCCTGCACACAAAGGAGAAAGGAAGGGGGGTTTCCTTTGCAAGGGAGCTGTACCTTACCGCGGACCTTGGTGGCTAACAATGCAGGAAGCCGGATATGCTAAATTTTGTGATCGTAATTATCTTGGGAATTGCCGCCGGTGACCGCCCTTAAGGGCGAGCCGCTGAGCGCCTGGCCTTTAACGGGTACTGATAAAGTTGCCAGGCGCTGGCAGCCATGCGCAACCCAAACGGGTTTGGGTATTGGGCGACAATGGCGGCAGCCCTTTAAACTGGGGCCTGTCCTGACAGTGCCAAGGTACTGTGGACGGGCCCAGATTTTAATCCAGGGAGGGCCAATAGCCAATTGGCCTCCGGCCTACTGGTCGAAAACAGAAGGAGAAGAGGAGGAGAGGGAAACAGGCTTCTCCTGTGGAAATTAGGAGGCAATTTCGAAGGCACGGACAAATCAATGATCCGTGACGGCTTTTACCCATCCCAGACCAGAGTCGCTTTAACCTGACCCATGAGGTCTCTTTCCCAGAGATTGACATGATGTCTAGAACGACATGGACTGTGAGCGTCACTAAGTCCGGGGGGTTGCTGACCGCGGAGCTGGGCGGATGCCCGGCTCACATGTTTGTCTCCCCACCCCCCAGATGTGCGGCAAGCCCCGGTCGCCACTGGTCGGGCTTACCCGCTGCTCTGATGACGGTAACATCAGCCTGGGTGTCCACCAGGCCCTTGAACTTACATCTCTATGGCTAGCTCCAGATATGGACGGAGCCCCCGATAGGTGTCTCCGCACCGCGACGGGTGGTGTGGGTCGGGCGCCATGTTGGCTGCTGGGGCTCAGAGCTCCTTATTGGGTCGGCAGCGGCAGCGATGGGGTAAGAGAATCAGCTGAGCGCAGCTGGCTCCTCGCGGCAGCTCCAGGGATGTTTGTCCAGACCTGGGAGGTGGATGGGTCCTGGTGCGGGAGTCAACACTGGGACGGCGAACAGTCCCTGTTCAGCGGCAGAGGCCTTTGGCAGCACTACAGCCCAATTGTCCCGGTAGGGATGGGCTCAAGCACTGGGTTGGGGGGGCCACAAGAACCCTCGTGGGGAACTTCTAAAGAGATGGGCTGGGTGCATGCGGTAGCCAGATGCCACGAGAGGGGGGGTGGTTTCTGGCAGGGGGCCTTGGCTGCTTGGGTCTGCTCTCTAGTACTCCCTCCTTGGTCCTGGGTTGGGAGACGCCCGGGAGCGGGAGTTTCGACGGCAGTCGCTTCTCCAATGGAAGCCCCTTCTGGCAACGTGGCACCGGGTTTTGGTGGCCTTCTCCTCCTGGGAGGACCCTCCTCCATCGGGTTGCAGGCCCCCCTGGCTGCCTGCTACACTCCCTTCGAAGTGCGTCCTGGTCTGCCGTGAGCAAAGCAGCCATCCTGAGACTGTCTCCCGCCGTGTGGAGAGTGCCGCAAGCAGGAGGCTAGCTTGGTGGGCTGAGGATCCAATGTCCCGGCAAGCCCAAGCATGTCGCCAGTTCAGGATTTTGCCTAGGCTCCCTGGATTGCCCCGCGCACTCCATGGAAGCCGCTCTCCCTATGGTAAGCATGAGGAGTTTCGCCAGTCTCCCTGCCATCTACCCGCCTCCTTGATGCCTCCTGGAGCCTGTTCACTTAATTCAGCATAGGGCTCTTGGGGTTTTGGCCGGATGGAGGAGAAACTCTGGGCTGGCTGGCCGGCATTGGGGACTTTGATAAATGCCTTATATACTCCAGAGGCGACCGGCAAGTGGCCTCAGGCAGGAACAATCTGATCGTTGGGATTGGCAAAGCATCGCCGTAGCTGAGCTGGCGGGGTGTAGGTCAGCCAGAGTGGCTGCTCTAGTTTTGCCATTGCTGGCGGAACTCACTTTCCCAGACCACAAATTGGCGAGGCTCAGGAGCATGCGAAGGTGGTTTTCCAGTCATCTGGAACCATTAGTGGTTCCTTGCGTATGGCTTCCAGCATGCCTCCTCACGTAGGGGCTAGTGACTCCTACGCCCCGGCATTGCTTATGGAGCCTCGGTAAGGATATTATAGCTCAGGGCCGTACTCACAACCCGGGCTGAACTATGCCATCCTCCTCGTATCTGTGGAAGTGGATGGGGCACAATGCAAGAATATATCGGCATCGCCTTCCGCCAGGGTTTCTCTGCAGACGTGGCTAATACGCTCTGCGAGAGTTTGAAAACCAAGGCCATTACGCGGGCGCTTCGGACGGAGGTGCAGGTGGCTTCGAAAACGAAGGCGGCGGAAATGCTGACAAGGGAGAGTTTGGAAATGGGTGAAGGAGCTGAGGGGCAGAAGGAGGACAGGCCCACCAGTGGGATAGAGCAAATCTCGGGTTGGAAATTGAAGGTGAAAGATCGAAGGAGGGGCGGCTCTACAGCAAGGGGAGCCGTGAGGGTTCGCAGGCTGGGCTGATGGCTACAAAAACATTGCCCCACGCCAGTAGCAGCTACATCGGGCGCTGCAGGGGCTCTGCAGCTAAGAGTGCCCATGTTTTCCCAGTCCTTAAGATTCACGTCCCCCCTCTGGGTACCATGGGACACTGAGCTTCACCCTCAACCAATTTGCGCAGCTCCTTCTACGGGGACCCTGCCGCATTTCGTTAACGCTGGCTCATTGGCCAAACGTACTTGTCATAAGCCCTGCTTTTGCAAGCTCCCATACTCACCGTGTTCCGGCCGGACGAGAGTGTCCTAGGACGCTGCGGTTCTGGATGCGCCGATCCAGAGGACAGGGCGAGCACAAACGTGGTCCCCTGGATGCGCCATCCAGCTGACTCTGTATCGCCCTTCCCCTTGCACGTGAGCAGGGGTGGAGGTCTCGAGGATTCCCGGTTTCGCACCAGCTTGTAGTCACTCCACGCTGTCAGCTGTAAGAACGACGACGCGAGATAACATCTGTGGAGATCACAGCAGCTGGAGACCGAGGTCCGCAGCCCTAGCGAAGTCTCCCGGCCTGCCGGCTCCGGCACCTTATTGTTACCTATCGGGGCGTGGTGGAGGGAGGACCGGGGAGTTCGGGAGAGCTGGAGGTCGGTGATCATCAAGTGTGATGCATGATCTCATCTGGCTACGCATGGAGAGAGGGAGCTGCACGCTGCCTGAGCTCTAATCCCTCACCTGGGGCAAGACCATTGTCCCTATGCTCGTGATTGAGCCAGACAGTTCATGACCTCGTGACTCATGGGGATGGAGATGGGGTGCTGGCGCGACCGCAAGGTCAAAGAGGTCCGCTGAAGGCCCCAACGTTTACCACGCACTGCTGGTCGCAGTGCACTACAGTATGAATACTTACTATGCCATTCGTTGGGCTGGGGCACCCGGCTTATTCATGGCCCCTAATCAATGAAGTTTTGCATGACTTTACTATATAAAGGAGAAGGTGGGTACTTAGACCATGTTTTAATTTATTCACAAAACCATGGAGGAACATGAGGCTTTGTCTGGGAAGTATTGCAACGCTTACTCAACAACTCCCTCTTCGCAAAACTGTCTAAGTGCTGTTTTCATCAACTCCTCCATAGACTATTTAGGCTGGGCAGGATCTCATCATCTGAGGGTTTAAAATGTGATCCCATGAAGATTGACGCAGTCCTCCAATGGCCTGCCCCTCACCAACCGAAAGAGCTCCAACTTCCTAGGATTTGCTAATTTTATCGCGGATTTTATACCCCTGTTCTGTTGAACTTAACCCCTTCCACTCACAGACCCCACGCACTAAGGGTAAAGACTCACAGGCTGCCAAGCCCGAGCCCTCCCTTGGTCTCAGGGAATGTCAAACAGCCTTCCAACTTTGGAAATCAGCTTTCACTCACCGGAAGCCTGTCTTAAAACACCTCGGACCCAGACCTTCCTTCGCGGGTTCACGCGGATGCTTCGGACAAGGCGCCATGCAGCCCTGCTGCAGAGGAAATAAAGATGGTAGGCTTGTTCCGTGCTTATTTATCAAAAAAATTCTCCTGCCCAGGAACTCAACTGGACCAACAGAAGATAAAGAGACTGCTGCCATCAAGGTAGCGCTCCACTCCCATGCCACTGGCTTGAGGGGCTAAACACCCCTTCCAGGTTTGGTCGATCACAAGAACTTGGCTGCCCTCTCCACCCCTCAGAATGTCGCAAAATAACCACAAGCAACATTTTTTTTTCCCGCTTTTCTTTTCACTGTCCATTTTTTCCGAAAACCACAACTGGCTGACATGCTTGTCGCGCCTTCCCGGGAGGGGTGGAACTGCTTTACGGGACATCCCGCGACCATCTCCTCCCAACCAGGGCTGGCCGGCCACCGGATCTCAGACATCCGCCTCCCTCCACGCCTGCTCCCAGCCTGGTCTCCCTTCCTGCGGGAACTCGAGGGAGGCGGGCCTCGGGAGCCGTGGAGGAAGGCTACTCCCAGCTGTGCTTGGTGAATGGTGTTTGCTGGGATTGCTGGTACGCGGCCTCCCCCCCCTTCAGAAGGCGTTCCTCGGCTCGTCATGATGCCCGCCGCTGGACATTTTGGCTTTCTCAAGACACTGTATTTAGCCCATTAATTCTGGTGGCGCGCAGCATTACTGAGGCTTATATTAAGGGGTGCTCTGTTTGCGGAGGCCAAATCCATTCCGAAAGCCCCATGGACTGTTAAAACCTTCCGTTGCCTCCCCGTCCCTGGGAAGTTATCCAATGGATTTTATTACTGGATTTTACCAGAGAGCCAAGGAAACACAGTCTTGTGGGTGGTGGTGGACCCATTCTCCAAACAAGCCCATTTTATCCCCCCGCACCTCCATTCCTCCGCCTCTAAATTGGCGACTGTTCATTCAACATATATATCGCCTACACTCCTCCCCTCAAGGTGGTGTCCACCCGCTGGCCCCACCATTTCAAAATTCTGGAAAGCTTCCTGCTTGTTAGCCACCGGGCGTTGCCGCCTACCACGCTCAAAGTGACGGTGAGTCGGAGAGAACTTAACAGAACTCAACAGTATTTACGCTTGTTACACCAACTATCACCAAGCACAACTGGTGCGACGAATTCCTCGCTTTTGCAGAATATGCCTACAACAGCTGCTCATAGCAGCACGCTAAAACCCCTTCAAATTGTGTTCAGTCAGCTTCCTTCCGCCAAGGTTCTAACTAATTGCTGGAGGCGCTGCATCCCTCCAGAATTCCAGCAATGGATTTCTCATCTCTGGCAGAGGTGGGTGGAAACGGTTCAGACTGCTTTTGCAACAAGCTAATGTTCATCCAACACATATATCGTCTACACTCCTCCCCCCTCAAGGTGTTGGGGCGTGGGTCTATTTGTCTACGAAAAACCTCAGAGACGTACATAAATTCTCAAAACTGGGCAAAAAGTTCGTGGGACCTTTTAGAATTACGAAAGTGATTAATGATGTTACTGCCCGGTTAGATTTGCCTAATTCTTTAAGTAATATCCATCCTGTCTTTCATTCCAGCTTGCTCAAGGAGGGTCCCGCTTCCGATGCCTGGCACGACCCTCCGGAGATACCCCCGCCGACTATAATTGATGGCCACAAGCATTATGAAATTGACGCCATCCTGGACTCTCGTTTTAATCGCAATCGCTTGCAATACTTGGTTTCTTGGGTGGGGTATTCCTCTGGGTATAATCAATGGGTGTATTCAGAAAATATTGACGCCCCCTCCCTTATTTCTGCTTTCCATCGTACCTTCCCACACAAACCAGGGGGGGAGAAGTTTTTCTTAGGGGAAGCAGAGTGTAAAGGTTTCAATGGTGTTGATTCTCAGCACAGCCGCTT
>NW_025950413.1:0-14705 GCF_021028975.2 Sphaerodactylus townsendi
GGGGGGCGGGGGGGACACAGAACTAGGTAGGCATAGGAACCAGGCAGCACATCCACATCCAGCATGGTTGTTCTGTGGCAGAGGAATATAAAACCCTATTTCTGTGGAACAGAGAATAGTCTTGGACAAACACCTATTTATTTTAGTTCCTCGTTATTTTCCCATCAAGTGACAGCTGACTTATGGTTTCTGCTTCCCGTCACACAGATAAAGAGAAACTGGTAGAGATGCTTCATGCCATGAAACAAAAAAGTGCCTCAACAGCAGTGACCGTGAAAAGCTCACCACGAGACAGTCCTACCATTGTCCAGGCTGGTAAGTGGCCATGGAAAGCAGTTGCATGAAAGCAAGAAGTGGATGGTCTTAGGGCTGCTTATGGCTGAAAGAAACCCCCTGGTGGACTTGGTTGACACCTCACTAGTGTAAAGCAGAACAGACTGGAGATGTTCAAATGTTGTGTGGTGTTAGAGTTGTCCTTCTTAGTCTGCCAAACCACAACATTATGACCGCTCATTTTGCAGAAATGGTCAAAAATAACGCCCCCTGTACCTTATATTATTATTATTTATTCAATTTGGTATACCGCCCCATCCCCGGAGGGCTCTGTGCCAGTACTTGCAAGTGCAGAGGGACCATGGTATGCAAATGCCTGTGCTGCTCTGGTAGCAATTAACTGGGGGATTCCACCTTTTAAAGCTGCTTTTATGGTCTTATGCTGGTTTGAGCACAATTCTAGATATTCTTTCGGGCTGTTGGATGTTGTTTTATGCTGTTTTTACATTTTATATTAATATTGGACATTCTTATGTTGAAGTAGGTCTTTGGAAAGGCACCATATATATTGTAATAGGCATTTAGGGGCATTTAAGAGGGTTTGGGGACATGTTCTTTGATTTCAGAAAACCGTAATTCTTCCATGTTTATGTATTCCCCATCTCAACTAAGTTTCTGTTGTATTGCCTTCTGTTAATGAATCAACATAAACTCAATGGAATGCCACAGAGTAACTGGATTTATTTTTCCAAATATTGTGTTTAGTCATGTATTTCTCAAAAAAAAGGGGGGGTGCATTTACACCAGAAAGCACTGCTGTATTAGCTCTCCATTATTCCAACTAATGTTGTTTGTTTTTCATTGCCAAAGAGCCACAAGTGCAGCAAACTGCTGTGGAAACAGATAAACCAGTTGGCGTTGCTGCTGCTTCTCTGCCAGAGACTCAGAAGACAGCTGAGCCCAGCAGAATAGAACAGCTGAGACCACATGAGCTTCAAAGGGCCAAGGAGACTATTCCTGTCTCAGTTGAGAAGCCCAAGTTGAGTGATGGGCGCACAGCCAAGAAAAGCCTGAGCATCCTGAACTACGTCCGGGGGCCTCTGCCCAAAGACATTCCTGTGCCACTGTCGCACAGTATGAATGGGAAGAACAAGCCATGGGAGCCCTTTATAGCTGAGGAGTTTGCACATCAGTTCCATGAGTCTGTATTGCAGTCTACACAGAAAGCACTGCAAAAACACAAAGGTAATGGGAAAGGGGAAGTAGTGACATCATAGCATTGTGCTGGGCGACTGAGTGGGAAGGAAATTCACAAGACTTCAAATGATTTAGAGCCTAGTTTTGATCTCCAAAGGAAGACGTACCTCTGCTGGCAGAAGTTCGTTTCCACATGCTTAAACTCTAGCTTTGTATGTGCAAAGGTTGTCCTGAGGCCTACCACCTTCAATTTGTGTATGCAGAGCGGAAGACAAAGAAACCAACTCAGCGAATTTGTGATTGCAGATGGAAGTTTTTGAACTTTCCATTTTTCACTGCTCTCTGCAACTTAAGTTGCTTCAAATATACATTCGATAATTTGTTCAGTCAACAATGGTTTCAGTGCATTCAAGAGAAAAGGGAAACATGTTTTTGTCTTTTTATTTAAACTTGGAAAGTACCTCTGTGGAAAAACCAATATTCACTTAGCTGGTGTTAGTTTAGCTTCCTAACAGAAATATAGCATGCCTACCTAAATAAACTGTTATGATCATTGCATCAAATGCCACATATTGCTAGAGTAGTTTCAACAATTTTCAGTGGAAGGTAAGAAATGATAGCTTCATGAAATACACTGAAAAGCTCATTAATTTAATTGAGCAGGAGTGCAGAATATAAAATTACTAGGGTGTACTTGGCAGCTGCCAGTGAGAAACATAATAAAAAAATTAAGTCCACCAATAGAAGCAACTGAAGGTATGGTCCGTAAATGTTTTCACTGACTAGCTCCAAGAGAGATAGTAAAATCCTCAGAAAGTGGCTCTTGTGTTGAACAAGGAGCATTCATCTTCCTGATGTATCTTTTATTTGAAATAAAACATTCTGTAGAAATTGTTAGAAGTGCCAATGTCTTTTTAGGTAAATCTGTTTTGAAAGAAGTGATGTTGAATTTGTTGAGCACTTGATTTGAGGTTGACTAGCTGGGGTCTGAGACTCCTGTCTGCATCGGCCTTTTTCTTTGACCTTCACAGATTCTGTTTCTTCATCTTCTTGATTACTCATTTATTTCCTCTTCATGTTCTGTACTTCCCATGAGTTCTTTCCCATCATTTTTGTTTTTTTGCTATAAGTGACTCTTAACTCCACTCAACATTAGATGCCTTTTGAAACCTGCTTTATCTTCATTAGCCTGTTATGGGAGCTGGTTGTTACTTTTTAAATTAACGTCACTTTGGGTTTTTTTTTCATACCCAAGCAGTCCATTGAAGGATGTAGAAACTTTGTTTGTAGGGAACACAGGCAGAACAGTGCTCTTGCAGTCTTCCTGTTTTTTGGCTTTCTAGAGGTACCTGATTAACACTTTGTGAACAGGATGCTGGATTAGATGGGCCTTTGGTCTGACCCAGCTTGGTTCTTCTTACATAGGTGTCAAGCTAGCCACTGTCAGATATAGTAATAATAATCATTGGAGGCACATAATATGTCTATGTTTTTCTCTTCCATGTTCACTTCTAGGTAATGCAATGGCGCACACTGCAGAACATAACCACAAAGTTGATGCCTCCATTCATTATAACATTCCGGAGCTGCAGACCTCAACCTGGATCTCTCCACCACAACAGAATGGCCAGAAAGATTCCCAGCATAAGGGGTTCATCCCACAACATGACAAAGTCTCTGATTCTGAGGAAGAGGAGGAGGAAGAGGAAGACTACTCTAGACCCAAATGGCAGGGGATTGAAGCCATCTTTGAAGCCTACCAGGAGCATATAGAAGGTAAGCTAAAGTGATGTAAGGGATCCTTGTCACTGTATTGCAGTTTAAGCTTTTTTCAGTAATAAAAAGAAAAATGTAAGCAGGTAGTCTAAGCTTAAAAGTCTTTAGCAGATACTTAAACGGCCTTTCAAAACCTTTGCTCTGGATTGCACTGTTCTGGATTGCACTGTTAATATTGAACTTTCGGCATCAGGCCAAAATGTTTTTTACTCAAGTTTTTAACTGACAGATTCCATCTTTTCCAGCTGTTTTTATGGTCTGCTTCTAGATTGAGGACTGTTCATATTCGATTGCTGGAAATTGTTTCTTTTATGTCCCCAGATTGATGATTTTATTTACTAGTTTTAGTTCTTACATTGTTGGTTTTGTGATTTATTGTATAACTTTTATATGGTGGGCTGCCTCAAGGAGGTCTCTGGAAAGGCTTTATATAAAATATGTCTCATTCTGGTCATAACTATATAATAAAGAAGAAAGTGTGGAGAAACAAATTAACAAAGAGATTGAATAATAAAAGAAAGTTTGATCAGATTCTTTCCCAACTCAAGCCCATTTGCACTTCCTCTGTTGCCACCCTGCCCAGAGGCAAGTTACTCAATGGCCAGCCTGCAAATATCACCTTAATTTCCTTACAGTAGAATTGCTCCATGTTGATTTCCTCTGCCTCCATCTTGGCAGAATATAAACTCGTGATTTTTATATTCTGAAAGTTTAACTGCATCTCAGATCCTTATAAAAAAAGCATTAAAAGGTCCTTTAGAAAACTGAAGCAGTTAGCAACATCAGAAGAGATTCAGAGGTGTCTTTCCATAAACATGTGCTGAAGACAGAAAGTTACCATCCTTTTTTATTCCACTTGAGAAAGCGAGTTAGATTCTTGGAAAGGTTATTCAGGAATTATACTGTTTAGTGTTCAAGGAGCTACAAGACTCCAGTCTGAATTCCTCAGTATGTTTCTTCCCTTGAAATGCATCTTGCCCAGTTACTTCCCCACACTGATATAGAATGCAAAATGAGAGATGGCAGATCTCCAAGACATCTCTTATTTACTGTGTTTTAAAATGCACATAAAGTTTGTTTTAGAATGCACATAAAATGCACATATTATTCTACTTCAACAGTAGCTTAATTTTCATATTTACATTTTACATACACGGGGTTCTGCAGAACACTATAGCAAGGGTTTTTTTCTTCCAGGAAATTTCCTTGTTCAAGAGATACTTACCTGCACATCTAAAAGTCTTGTTTTGTTTTCAGAGCAAAACCTGGAACGGCAAGTGCTTCAAACTCAGTGCAGACGCTTGGAGGCTCAGCTTTTCTAGTCTCAACCCTGACAACAAGAACGGTTAATGCATACCTGTGTGGTAAAAGTGTTGATTAGCATTTACATACATTCCAGTTTCCCATAGCAAAATAAAAGGCCTCTTGGCCCAATGGATTTCAGTTCTTGTACCACAGTTTTCATTTCATTATGGGACTGGTTATTGAAACACCCTTGCTAATGCATCAGATTTTTAAAAATGTCTTTTCTCCTGCACAGGAACTAAGGAATCAGAAGCAGAAGATTGTCTCCGAAAGGGAACGACTTCAGGCCGAACTAGATCACTTGAGAAAGTGCCTTGCGTTGCCTGCAATGCAGTGGTCTAGAAGTTATTTCAAGGGGTATCCCAGGTGACACTCCCTTGCACTAGGCCGAACCTATAGTATAGAAATAATAATCTATTTTATTACCTGGAATATTTAATATTTTTCACTGGGAGGTTTGAAGCTTAAAAAGAGAAAGAGAATGTGCCATGCATGAAGCAAAGGACTTATGGGATCCAGGAAAAAATCCACACCCTTCTCTTGACTTCAATGCAACTGATTTTTGTAATTCTACAATTAATCCAATTAGAAGAACTTTAGTTTTGGTTCAATTTAAAAGTTTTATTTTCCCTCTGTTTTCCTTCCTCCTGCCTTTTTAAAAATATTGTTTTAAAATTCAGAGTATCCACCAATGACACTAATATCCACTTCCCATTCAAGGGACTGGGATCATTTCCATACATATGTTCTTTTTGTTGCCATACTAGCACAATTGCTATTTTGGGGGATCTGTCCATTTAGTTGTGCTGAAATATGCTGTTTCTCAACCCAAGAGGAAACCAGGTACACATCAATTTTTAAAAGAGAATGAACTGGATATTTTGGATACAGAAATAAATATCTGCAGAGTAATGGGCCCAGCAGAGGAAAAATGCAGCTTCCAAACTTGACTTCCCATGCATCCATCAGCTTTCTGCTGGAAATGCACTTCACTTGAAAAATAAAGTGAATAAATAAACCTGAAGGTACATTTTTATTACTGGGGAGGGATGTGTACAGAACAGTGATCTACATACAATACACACAAATTATGTACCCCAGTGGGTTGGATTTTCATACAAAGATTTTGCAATTAAAGTTAAGAGGTGCTTCAGCCTTGTACTGTGTATATATTTAAAAAAAGTTTTGTATGTTTTTATTACTTTAATTATTGTTATAAAAAGCTTGCCATTTTCAATATGTTTCTGCTTTTTGTTTTTTTGGCAAAAATAGCTTGCTTTTAGTGTTTGTACTGCTGCTGGTCAGGACATGAAACCGATATTGAAGTGTTTTTAAAAAGAATTTTAAAGAAAAAGCTTTTCACTGGGGCACGTGCTATCACTTTTAGATATTTTGCAATGTGTAGCACCAGAACTCTCTTGCTTGAAGACCAGGGATTTCTTTCTTTCTCTCCCACTCCCTACCTTTACTCTCCTCCACGAAGCCCTTAGAACACTGAATGTTAGATGATCAGCTGATGTTGAAATGAGTTCAATCTGAGAATCCTAACATTTTAGGCAACAAAATGGTCAGAGCCCGTGAGCTTTACAGAAAAGTTACACCCTTCTAAGTCGACTGAAAAAAAATGGGCTTAGAAGGGCGTAATTCTTTTTAGGGTGCCACTGCTAGTGAAGGATTGATATTTTTTCATTGTACCAATACAACTTGCAATCACGCAACAAGCTGTGTCAGTTTTCTAAAAGTTCCACAGAATTAGCGAAATCCAGACAAAACAGCAAATGGGGGGAAAACCCTCTGAAATTTGTGCCTATAACTATCAGTGACTTTTCACAAATGCACACCTAGGAGCACAGTCTCTTTAGTGTGATTCAGTTTTGCATTAATACAGCACATATGCTATGATGTGACTGTATAGTAAAAGACTCCACGGATTTTCCCACTTCATTGGCACCTGGTGTCCGCAATACATAGAGAAGACCCAAACTGTTGGTCCTGTCACCATGGTCGCATTAATCATATGCATACCCTTGCAGCGCGGGATTACAGGTGCTAAAGCATGTTCAATTATAATGGGGGCCTAAGCACTGTACTTACCTAGTTCTGTGTTCTTGAGTCAAGCAGGTGAATTGGAGTACACATAAAGGCTATATGTGCCTTTTGAGAAGGCATTTCTTGCAATCTCTGGATCTTGTAGCTATTTCCAACATTCAGTTTTCTGACTAGTTACCAAGAGTTGGGCTGGGTTAGTGCTTATCTCCCTCAGACCCCTTTTATGGAAAACATTGGTAGTGATTTTCCCCTCCAGTGAATAGTTTTGCTCCCTTCCCATTCATAAACTATCTAGTTGGTAGCAGTAGAACGCAGGGCCTCTTCACGAAGGTGAGATGGATCAGCTAGAACTGCTCCATGTGACAAATGATGTTTGGTCTGCAAAAATGCACCATAAAAGCTCAAAGGCCTAGTTCTCACTTCAGTTCTTAGGTGGACAATAGGTATGACTCTACCAAGACTCTGTGAAGGGTAGAGACACATAATGTTTGTCTCATTTTAAAAATAAATTTTAAAAGTGTTTTTTTAAGGGTCAAGCACCAAATTGTATGTGCATATGATCTGGACACTTCCAAGCGGAATGCATTTACAAAGTGAGAATTAATCCTTGCTGTTTGTGTAGCATTTTCCCCTCTGTCTTAATTGCTCATGCCCTCCCCTGACAGTTTACACAGGCAGATGTACCTTAGCAGTAGCAAGTTTTTTTTTGAGAATAGGAGACCATGAGAAGATTGAGAATTTACCAGTTTATAGTCAAAGTTCATTTTTGTTCTTTTAAAAGTTATTATAGTAGCTAATGAGCATTGCTTTCAGTCTGTTACTGTTACTTTTTTGTTCCCCTGAATGCTTACAATGGTCAATCTGCCGTGGCCAGATGCAAATAATAGAACTTCTGTGCTTTTCACAGTTACACAGAAGTGGTAATTGCAACAGGTGCAGCTTTTCTCTCATTGTGATAAAGTGCACCTCCCAAAAATTTCCTCTTAAGAACAATGGGTGAGAAGTACTGAATCCCTGGGTTCTTCCTAAAGACAGTATATCTATTACACCAAGGAACGACAAGTGGAGCAAATTTGGAGACTTGTATTAGAGAATCTTATTCCTGGATGCAGCAAGAAAAAAACTGGAGTGTTTTCACTTAGCCAAGCAATCTTTTGAACATCTGAACCAGCCATCTCCCATAACAGTATTCTGAACATCTTTACCTGCTGCACTAAGACAATCGGCTCTAATAGAGCATGAAAGAAAAAAGGGAAAGCCACTCATTTTCCCCCCTCACTGACAATAGCTATTGTCGCTCATTAGCCTAGATAACAAAGCTCTCAATATTGATTATTGATTCCAATCTATTCCACAAAGATGTTTTACCATAAGGCAGAAAAGAAACCTAAATTTATTTTATAGCCCACTACGTAGCTCAGCTGGAAAATATATCAGGGACACTGAGAAGCATTCAAACTTAAATGAGGGACCACAGCAAAACTTGCTTTGCAGTGGTTAATCTGGCTTCGGGGGGGAGGGGGGGGCTGGTTTGTTTGTTTTTTTAGTAGGAAGCTCTTTCGCAATGTATTTACAAGTAGTTAACTATGGCAGCAGCTCCAAACAGTAGCTAGCATATCAAAAGGACTACAGCACTGGTAATATGGGAAGGTCCAATGCCTTTGAAAAGAGATGCCCACAATTCTTTAGAAATGGGTGAAGAGAACATCAGGTGTCTCTAAATTTACTGACCAAATAGCTTAATACCCAGTTTTACAACTTAAGTGTTTTTCACACACCTCATCATACAGTTTAGCGTGGTTGGGTTTCTTTCAAGTCAGCATGGATCACAGCTTTTGTTTTTAATTTTGCCAATGGTAGGGATGGGGAAGAGGAATATGGGTGTATGAACAAGGAGGCCATTAAACCCATTATCCAAATAATAATAATTGCACTATGCATAGCTATTCTTACAAATTAGTTATGTGGGGTAGACTTTCTGGGAAGATGTTCTCAAAACCTTGACTCTGTTTTTGCAATTAAGAGACACATGAAATCCACCAGAAAAAATATGCACTTGAATTCATCCAAATTTGATGAAGTTCAGTTTTCAGGCAATGATACATAAATTGCTAGATGATTCAGAACACGTTTGAAATAATTATTTCTCCTTCATGTGATGCAAACGCATTAAATCTGAGTTTAGGTGGTATTGGTAGGAAATCACATTATTGTCCCTCCCACTGTCCTTGAAATGTTATCTTCCCCTCTGATAATGGAATACCTTCCCTTCCATTCCACCAAGTCTTGCCCCACTGCTTAAATTCTCAAACTACCACGTTTGGTCTCCTTTGCCTCCAGGGCCATGCCGCTTGGTTGTTTGTATGTAATGTGCAGAATTTCTAAAGCCAGAGCATGAGGGGACAGCAGGAGGCTAAAGCCACACCTGCTGGGGCAGTTTAGATGCTGTGAGACAAACCTGTTCTAAGTGTACTTGTTTGAAATGTAATGTAATATATTATTTGTTGAATGTAGTAATTAGGTATTTATGAATATATTGCTGTAATTTCTGACAACATCCAAAAATAAAATGTTCCTAAATCATGACAAAGATTATTTTCCCAGGCCCAGTGGTGGATAAAGTTCCCCAGATGCAGCATAAATTCAAAACTTTGCTTAAGAGACCTGTGTAAGACATATATCAAACCTCGGCAGCACAAAGATCACTTCTTGTACACAGCTTTATAGCCATCCTTATACTATACTAGAGGTCACTTTTACCTCCTGTTATAATGGCAAAGCTAGACACTTGCAGAAACCCGGCAAACAGAGCATTTACAACTAAAACGAGATATGGTGTGATTGTTTTCTATCTTAAATGCCCGCACCTAGGGTGGGGGTATAAAATATGAATAAATTTGTAAAACTAAGTCATACTGCTTCACATTTTAGCTTTTAGGAATTAGAGTAATCTTCAGATGTAATGTAGCAAAACATGAAGAATAGTGAGAGGGAGAACAGATGGGACAATGTATTAAAATGTTTATATAAAATTGACTGCAACAGTGACCTACAAATTATAGAGACCCTGAGTCCTCATATACGGCTATGGCACCTTAGGTGTATTGTTTTCATCCTAAACCTCTTCCTTTCAGTCAATTCACAACGCAACATACAAAATACAAGTTCATCTTGTAATGGCAGACCAATAACAAACACATACATAATGCACAGCAACTAAGAAAAAAACTTTTAAAAGGTTAAAAATGTAATGAGCTGAAATTACTCTGCAAACAATCAACTCTTGATAAACAAAGATCATTAAAGAGGAATTCAGTGGCACCTCAGCAAATAACAACATTTATTAAAATATGCTTTTATGAGCCAGAGCCGACAGTACCTTGAACTTAATTTTGTTTTGAAATGTTTTTAATCTGAAATGTTCCCTAGATAGCCAGTAGAGGTCAGGATGTCATAACCTAAATGTCTCGCTCTCTAGTGGCATATAAAAGAAGCCCCCACTTCCTTTTTCATTTCCTCTTTCAATCTAATTACCTTTTATGGAATGTGTACACCACACAGGTAGCAGCATTTACTATATGATTAATAGCCTGAGCATCATCAGCAAGTGTATATCTATGTGATTAATAATGAATAGATCCTGACTGTGGTTTTGGTACATCTGCAATATGGTTTCCATATCAGAGCTGAAAGCAGACTGCGAGCCAAAGTGATGTGCCTTGCCTTTGTGGCTCCACTTCCTACAGAATACATGCTTATTTTCACTCATCCCCCATACAGTTGTGCACTTCACCAGCTACTGTCAAGGAAACCACAGACAGTCCTTTATCTCTAAGGACAGTTGACAAATAGACTCCAGCAAGCGCTATCACAGTGGAAGCACCATGCCCCGCTGGAGTGATGGGTTAGCAGTTACATGTCATTCTTCAGGCAGGCCTTCACGGGTGCTGTGCAGCCAGGTGTTTAAAATAGTCTCATTCTGCCATCTCTCCCAGATGCATCAGAATATAAAGGTCCCACTGAGGTACTGGATCCTTGGAATAAGGGACTGATTTGTTTTCTTCATCTTGTTTTGGACTGATAGTAAAATAACCCAGCGAGGAAGCAAGACTGCAGCAAAAAGCTGCAGCCAATTCATCTTGGAATGACAGCCAAATGGGAGCCTAGCATGCCTTTGGGTGAGACCAGCTGTTTGTAAAAGATTTTAATGCAGCACCACAAATGCTGAGGAAGCACATCCTCTAAACCACTGACAGGCTGGATCTAGCTATACCATTACAGCCTTACACATCCCCACAAGCTGACACCATTAAGGATGGAATAACGTGGAAATCTTCTCTAACATTCTTGGTTTCAAAATACCCTTCTAGCATTAAAAGAGGTGGCTTCTGTAAGATTCAGAAACATGCCCAAATGCCTGGCCTCCATTTCACAGAGAATTTCAGCTGTCAAAAGTCCTGGGACTGGGTATTCTCTCCGGGCTGGAGATTTGTACGCAGCTTGTACATGTGATCTAAAGCTTGAGTAAGGAAAGCCCCAGTGGTGTTGATCTCCATCAGAGTCAGATTATCCAGCTTATAAAAGAGAACAGATATTACAAGACAATATTGCCAAAGTTTATAAAGCTGTGATTACACTGAGCATAACAGAATATGGTAGCATGCTTCAGATTTCAAGCTTAAAAGTTTTTTGATCAGATAGCTGAATGGCAAGAGCTTAATAACAATAAATTCAAAGGGATGAGAAGTGATTTAAATTCTGTATACGACAACAGGTAGGTGTTTAATATCATTAATTTCAATCTGTATTTCCAGTTCCTAAGACATGTCCCACATATACTATATACTATCCAGTCCTCTTGATGTATTCCATTCAGGCTTTCTGTTCACAGAATGGACATTTTGCATTCCTCAATATTCCACTAATAACCAGACTGCAGCCAAAGTCCAGGCTAACATAAAAAGAATATATTGTGTTTAAACTACTGCAGAACCACAACCATTCCAACCAGATAGCAGCTGTAGAGCAATGCCCATATTAGAGATTACAAACACGTACAATATTCTATTGCTAGAGAAGATATGCATATACTTCTTTTTACACAAAAGTGGCAGTGTACAAATAGTCTTGCACACAAAAGTTTGCCTCACACATTTGGGCTTACTTATTACTTCTTATGTGTACATATTACTTCTTATGTCACTTATCCATTAATCCCCAATGCATGAACATGTGGCAAAATCAATACATATCTCTTCAAAAGTGACATATTGTCTACACTCAATTCATGAGCATAGCTTTGTAACACCATACCTGTAGCGCACAGCTGTGTCAACAATGCTGAAATTAGATCATAAAAGAAATGACTGCAGTCCATTTTATTGTAATTAGACTGTGCTCACCCACCCTCACCTGACTACCTCAATAAATCCATCACATTATCACAGATTTCTCTTACCCTGGCGTGGGCTTCCTGCTGTCTGACAAAGCTATCCGCAGACAACCGGAGTTTTGCTATTCGAGAATCCCATGTATCCTTAACCAATGTTCGGATTTCATCAGCCTTTGGAATATTATCTACAGCACTAGAGGAGAAAGAGCCAATGACCACATCATCAATTCAATGTAGAAAATCCATGATTAAGAAATATTAAAATAGTAAATCCCTGATGTATGCTACATTGCTCCCATTCTAACAAGCAAGAGGACTATTCTTCATATCTCAAGTTGTAGCACATGTTCTGCTGGTTAGCCAATTAATCAGAATAATGTTCTCTCATAATATTTAACTATTTAATTCTGCATCCCACTAATCTGAAATCACTGAATGCTACAGGTAAGATGAACGCCAATATACCACAACAGAAGACAGCCATCATGCTAATTAGTGGAAATCCCTAAATCAAATCTAATCCAGCACCCAATTTTTTTCTTTGTTGGCATTGTCAGAATTTATCTACCAAAACCCTTTTTTAAAAACAGGGTTTTGCCTTCTAGAAGCTTATGAGCTAATACATTCATTGTTTTTTAAGGTACCACAAGACACTGTATTAGTAAGAGTAACTAATCTTCATTCAGTACAATAAGAGACATACTAACTAGTTTAGCAATAGCTTGGTTAATTCCATATAGTAAGGGCTTGGCATCGGGGTGAAAGTATCTTCTTTCCGTTCCTGGTCCCGGATTTGTTCCAACTTTTCTAGAAGGCAAGTAGAAAGTAGCATATTTTTAAAAGGCAATTTTAATGTCAAAAGGCAATTTTTAAAGTCAACTCCTTCCTTGCTTGCAATAATCTGTTATAATTTTTCCAAATGGATTTCAATGTTTTACAATAACAGTTGACTAATTCAACCATAAGGGTCAAATCTGATTATGAAAATATATTTTTGTTATTCTAACAGTTAGCTCCAAATAACCCAGCAATTGCAAAAGAAGCAGGGGCCCAGAGCCTACCACCAGAAGTCTTGGCAAAAGATGTCAGTAGTCCTTACCCACAGCCATCCATTCTGGAGCTATCAGTCGACACTTCTGTCTCTGTCTCAGGTTGATAGCCAGCCACAGAGGAACTTGCACAGGCAGTCCAGGGTTAAAGGGACCCAAGTCACCCTAAGACATACATTTGAAACGTAAAGACAAAAGCATGAGAAAAGTCACAACCATTTTTTTCCAAACCTCCCTTTTAAAAATTAAGCTCCTTGCTTTTTTTCCCCCCTGTAGATGTAACAGCGAATTTTTAAGAAGTATCTTTGTATTTGCTTTGTGCATTTCTCTGGTGTTGGTGAATGCAGGATTGTTGGGGGCGGGAGAGAAAAATGCCAGAAATGCATCAGGAGTCAGATGGGAAAACCTCCAGGAAGCTCAATAGCAAATCTGAGTTTCCTTCTGCCAAATATGCACAATGCCATGCAATGCTGCCTATCACTCAGGAATTCTTCACATTTATAAACAATAAATGTGCAAAATGAAACATGAATGTGTTCAGAGCCCCATATAAAGACACAAGGGAAGAGCCACCAACAACTCTGTTTAGCTTTTTTTTTTTAAGCACACAGGATGAAAACAAGAAAAGGTTTTGGAGCAGGATTCACTTTTTTAAAAGTTTGAGGAACCCTTGCTTTAACTGGCAATGCTGGGCACAGATTTTATGCTTGGAAGAAACGCACTCCACCTAGCTCCTTCTCAATTCCAGAAGGGCTTTATACAACCAAGCGATGCAGAATGATTGTTTCAGATAAAAGCTTTCTGTAGAACTGAAGGAGAAATCTGTTTTGGAGTCACAGGAAAAAAGTTTCAGGTAGGAAACTCCATGGGATGCCATCAATGGACACAAGCACAGAGCAAAGTTTGTGTGAAGAGTGGAGAAGGATGTCAAATATAATGGTGGGGGAAAGAAAGCATTATTTAAAGCAGTGGTTCCCAAAGTGGGCAGTACTGCCCCGGGGAGGGGGATTACCTAGAAGGCACTATTTTATTTATTTTTCGATTTATATCCTGCCCTCCCGCAGAGGCGTAGCTCAAAGGGGACAGGGGTGCAACACACTGGGCACATGCCCCTGTGGGAGTGTGGCGAGGACATTCCGGGGGCAGGACGGGAGCAGAGGACGCACCAGTGCACCAGGCACTTTTCCTCCTTGCTATGCCTCTGCCCTCCCCCGTAGGGCTCAGGGCGGCAAACAACAGCATAAAACAATATAAAACATCAGCAATCATAAATTACCAATTATAAAACCAGAACAGAAACTGGTGGCAACGTCCTTCCCGCTCTGTATCCACGGGAGGTCAATAGCAATTCTGTGTTGCCTCTTTTTCTGTTATGGCCCATGTTGGAAAAATGATTGTACTTAAACAGCAAATAGGTGGCAGGGGGTGCTGAAGGTGGGCTCCTTCGATTGTGTGGTTTGCTTATTTACAATAGATCAAACTATGGAAAGATGCTGGCAAATCTGGTGGAAGCAATCAGAAATTTTTTTCTGACTGACATGCTGGGATCACTGGGTCAAGTTCATCTATTTGGTCAAACCGATTAAACTGAAAAGTTTCACTTAGATCAGGGGTAGGGAACCTGCGGCTCTCCAGATGTTCAGGAACTACAATTCCCATCAGCC